>NC_074675.1:15761407-15828907 GCF_029448725.1 Salvelinus fontinalis | reverse complement strand
AAGGGAAGGATGTGAATTTGAGTATTGGAACGCAACCGTGTCTGTTACCCTCTGCCCATGTTATTAGTCACAAAATGAATCCTTCAGACAAATAGGTATGGATGTATCTCAATAGTCTCAAGTAGCGTCACCCTTCAAACACAGTGGGTGAAAAGCAATATGGCTGTTGCTTAATTAAAATAGTTCCTTGCACTAGTCCAGTAGTTCACATGAGTACTGGATGGAAAAGAGACAAGGAGAGGAATCCACTATAGACTATTGAGATACAGCCATGCTCTCTCTGTCTTGTAATAACTATTGAGATACAGCCCTGCTCTCTCTGTCTTATAATAACTATTGAGATACAGCCCTGCTCTCTCTGTCTTGTAATAACTATTGAGATACAGCCCAGCTCTCTCTGTCTTGTAATAACTATTGAGATACAACCCAGCTCTCTCTGTCTTGTAATAACTATTGAGATACAGCCCTGCTCTCTCTATCTTGTAATAACTATTGAGATACAGCCCTGCTCTCTCTGTCTTGTAATAACTATTGAGATACAGCCCTGCTCTCTCTGTCTTGTCATAACTATTGAGATACAGCCCTGCTCTCTCTGTCTTGTCATGGCTATTTGGCCAGTGCTTCTGATTCCCACTGAAGGCAGAGAGAGATTTACCACCATGCAGAATCACCATGAAATCGGCGGTAGCGGCAAGCTGTGACATGAAAGAAGCCTTTGAATGTGGGGCTGCATATGCTCGGCCTACTTTTGATGCCATGGAATATGGGGGGAGCTGCTATATATTCAGGGCTTACCAACTGGCTGCAGCATGGTGAATGTGCATAAGATCAACACACACTTGCACCAACACCGAACACACACATAACTAGTTGTGTATATTATACAGTTGAAGTTGGAAGTTTACATACGCCTTAGCCAAATACACTTAAACTCAGTTTATCACAATTCCTGACATTTAATCCTAGTAAAAAATCCCTGTTTTATGTCAGTTAAGATCACCACTTTATTTTAAGAATGTGAAATAATAGTAGAGAGAAATATTTCTTTCAGCTTTTATTTCTTTCATCACATTCCCAGTGGGTCAGAAGTTTACATACACTCAATTAGTATTTGGTAGAATTGCCTTTAAATGGTTAAACTTGGGTCAAACATTTCGGGTAGCCTTCCACAAGCTTCCCACAATAAGTTGGGTGAATTTTGGCCCATTCCTCCTGACAGAGCTGGTGTAACTGAGTCAGGTTTGTAGGCCTGCTTGCTCGCACACACTTTTTCAGTTCTGCCCACAAACTTTCTATAGGTTTGAGGTCAGGGCTTTGTGATGGCCACTCCAATACCTTGACCTTAAGCCATTTTGCCACAACTTTGGAAGTATGCTTGGGGTCATTGTCCATTTGGAAGAACCATTTGTGACCAAGCTTTAACTTCCTGACTGATGTCTTGAGCTGTTGCTTCAATATATCCACATAATTTTCCATACTCATGATGCCATCTATTTTGTGAAGTGCACCAGTCCCTCCTGCAGCAAGGCACCCCCACAACATGATGCTGCCACCCCCGTGCTTCACGGTTGGGATGGTGTTCTTCAGCTTGCAAGCCTCCACCTTTTTCCTCCAAAAATAACAATGGTCATAATGGCCAAACAGTTTTTGTTTCATCAGACCAGAGGACATTTCTCCAAAATGTACGATCTTTGTACCCATGTGCTGTTGCAAACCATAGTCTGGATTTTTTATGGCGGTTTTGGAGCAGTGGCTTCTTCCTTGCTGAGCGGCCTTTCAGGTTATGTCGTTATAGGACTCGTTTTACTGTGGATATAGATACTTTTATACCTGTTTCCTCCAGCATCTTCACAAGGTCCTTTGCTGTTGTTCTGGGATTGATTTGCACTTTTCGCACCAAAGTACGTTCATCTCTAGGAGACAGAATGCGTCTCCTTCCTGAGCGGTATGACAGCTGCGTGGTCCCATGGTGTTTATACTTGTGTACTGTTGTTTGTAAAGATAAACGTGGTACCTTTCAGGCATTAGGAAATTGCTCCCAAGGATGAACCAGACTTGTGGAGGTCTACAATTTGTTTTCTGAGGTCTTGGCTTTCTTTAGATTTTCCTATGATGTCAAGCAAAGAGTCACTGAGTTTAAAGGTAGGCATTGAAATACATCCACAGGTACACCTCCAATTGACTCAAATGATGTCAATTAGCCTATCAGAAGCTTCTAAAGCCATGACATGATTTTCTGGAATTTTCCAAGCTATTTAAAGTGTATGTAAACTTCTGACCCACTGGATTAGTGATACAGTGAATAATAAGTGAAATAATCTGTCTGCAAACAATTGTTGGAAAAATGACTTGTCATGCACAAAGTAGATGTCCTACTTTCCATAACTAAAGTTTGTTAACAAGAAATTTGTGGAGTGGTTGAAAAACTCGTTTTAATGACTCCAACCTAAGTGTATGTAAACTTCCGACTTTAACTGTATACACACACACACACACACACACACACACACACACACACACACACACACACACACACACACACACACACACACACACACACACACACACACACACACACACACACACACACACACACACACACACACACACACACACACACACACACACACACACACACACACACACACACACACACACACACACACACACACAGGGACATATTGATTGAGAGGAAGAGACAGGGGTGAGGAGGAGAGACATATTGAATGAGTGGGAGAGAGGAAGAGACAGGGGTGAGGAGGAGAGACAGGCAATACGTATTGACAGACGGGAAAGAATGAAGGAGGGATGGGGAGAGGGAGGGGGGTGTTGGACTCGGGAGAGGGGGAGCAGACAGAGATGGGGTTAGAGGTAGTGAGAGAAGGGGAGAGGAGGAGAGAGAGAAAGGGAAAGAAAGAAAGAAAGAAAGAGTGTGACAGAGTAAGATGGCGCCAAGCAGAGGGAGGAATAGAGAGAGTGATTTCCTTCCCTCTAGAGAAGAACACTGTTCCAGGTGTTGGGTAGTTTATTAGTAATTGTGACTAAGGAACTGGCTAATGTACAGGTCCGGACATGTGTTGTGTTTGGAAACAATTGACAGTTCTCTAGCACTGCCGGGCCAAGAGGTCAGGGACGGAGAGGAGGGGATGAATTAGTAGTGTGTGGGTGTATAAGTCTGTGTGTGTGTGTGTGTGTGTGTGTGTGTGTGTGTGTGTGTGTGTGTGTGTGTGTGTTTGTGTGTTTCTGCCATACACATGCTTTCTTATGGCAGTCCATCGTTGCCAAAGAAAGACGAACAGATAATCAGACAGGCAGACACACACACACACACACACACACACACACACACACACACACACACACACACACACACACACACACACACACACACACACACACACACACACACACACACACACACACACACACACACACACACACACACACACACAAACCACCCTGTCTGCGCAGAGCATAATCCCTATACCTTGTGCCATGCCAAGCATACATGCAACGTGTGACCCAAGTTGTAAGAGCATGCTGGGTAGAGGTGCTTTTAAAGACTTCGCTTTCACAGAATCCAATAGTCTGTAGAATAGAGGAAGCAGACAAATACCAAACTGCTGTGCTCTGTAACAACTTTCAAAAACAGAGTTTTGTTCAGAGAGGCAAACCGACATCAGAATTCCCCTATGCAGCTCACCAAGGACACCATCTGTTTCTGTCAGCCTAAACAAAGTTGGTTTCCTTTGGTTTTTCACTGCTTTGTTTTTGATATCCTTCTGTGACAGAGGAAGGTGGGTGGGTGTCAAGTGTATAATGTGTCTCTGTTCACGTGAGCCCATCTATGTTTTAGTGTGTGTACCTACGTGCTCATGTACACGATTTGCCTGTGAGTGTGTGTGTGTGGTTGCTTGTGTGTGTGTGTTTGTGTGCGCGTGCGTGTGCATGCACATGTTTGTGTGTGTATGTGAACAATGCCACCAGTTACTCTGGGCGTAAGCCACTTTGTCCTATGCCTGGCAGGGGAGTGACAGGCTACATTACAAAGGAGGGTGTGAGCGGATTCCATTCAGTATGAAGGGAGGAGAGGAGAGGGGGGTGAAGGGGGAACGGGACAGCCAACCAGATGGCACAGACAATAAGAGAAAAGTACCTTCATGTCAACTGCCTCCCCTCCTCCCCTCCTTCTCTAGTTCTCTCCAACTCTCTCCCCATCTTCTCTCAACCTCCTCTCATTCGCCCCTTCTCTCAACCTCCCCACCTTCTCTTCTTCTCTCAACCTCCTCTCCTTCTCTCAACCTCCCCTCCTTCTCTCAACCTCCCCTCCTCCCCTCCTTCTCTCAACCTCCCCTCCTCCCTCCTTCTCTCATCCTCCCCTCCTCCCCTCCTTCTCTCATCTTCCCCTCCTCCCCTCCTTCTCTCAACCTCCCCTCCTTCTCTCAACCTCCCCTCCTCCCCTCCTTCTCTCAACCTCCCCTACTCCCCACCTTCTCTCAACCTCCCCTCCTTCTCTCCAACTCTCAACCTCCCCATCTTCTCTCAATCTCCTCTCCTTCTCTCAACCTCCTCTCCTTCTCTCAACCTCCCATCCTCCCCTCCTTCTCTCAACCTCCCCACCTTCTCTCAACCTCTCCTCCTTCTCTTCTTCTCTCAACCTCCTCTCCTTCTCTCAACCTCCCCTCCTTCTCTCCTTCTCTCAACCTCCCAACCTTCTCTCAACCTCCTCTCCTTCTCTCAATCTCTCCTTCTCTCAACCTCCTCTCCTTCTCTCAACCTCCCCTCCTTCTCTCCTTCTCTCAACCTCCCCACCTTCTCTCAACCTCCTCTCCTTCTCTCAACCTCCTCTCCTTCTCTCAACCTCCTCTCCTTCTCTCAACCTCCTCTCATTCTCTCAACTTCCCCACCTTCTCTCAACCTCCCCTCCTCAACGCCTTCTCTCAACTTCCCCACCTTTTCTCCTTCTCTCATCCTCCCTCCTCCTCTCAACCAACCCTCCTTCTCTTAACTTTCACGTGTCAAACATATCCCTCTTCCAGTAGTTTGAGCTTTACCTCGCTTGCCTCTCCTCAATTCTTTCTCTCCCACTCCCAGCCTCAAGTGATAGAGCTATGACCTTTCTTCTGTAATGTTATACCCTTTCCTTCTCTCCTCCTTTCATCTCCTCCCCTTTCCTCTCCTCTCCAGTTTGGAGAATCTAAGGGAAGGGGTTTCCCCCATGTTCACTTCTTTTCTTTCCTCTCTATTCTCTTCTTTCTCCCAAACTTCCAGGGGGCATATCCACCTCATTTTCCCCACATTCTCCTCTTTTACCCTCCCCTCTCCTCCCTCTCTTTCCCCCCATAGTTCTTTGATCTGATCAGGAAACACAGTAGCAGCTGGGGAGCGGTGGAGGGAGAGAGGAGAGAGAGAGAAGAGGGAGAGAGAGGAGAAGAGAGGAGAGAAGACGAGAGGGAGAGAGGAGTAGTGAGAGGAGAAGAGAGAAGAGAAGAGAGGAGAGAGAGAGAGAGAAAGAGGAAAGGGGCACTGGCAATAACAGTGGAAACCTTACACCCTTACTGACTAGACCATTCCGTATCCTGCACCTGTTGAACCAAAACATGTTCTCTCTTATTATTTCTATCTCTTGTTCTCAAAAACAACATCTGTTGTCAAAGAGACTGTTGCTCCTGCTGGAGCACTTATCGCACCACTGCCCTGTTAATACTTCTAGCCAGGTGACGTGTTCTGTGATATTAGCATGCAGGTGTGTGTGAGTGCGTGCGCAGAACACGTGTGTGTGTGTGTGTGCGTGTGTGTGTGTGTGTGTGTGTGCGCGCGTGTGCGTGCGTGCGTATGTGTGTGTGTGTGTGTGTGTGTGTGTGTGTGTGTGTGTGTGTCTGAGAGAGAGAGGCTGAAAAGGTCAGACTCTTCGTGACTCAGGATGAGTCAGAGAAGACAGGAAACTCAGCAGGGTGTATTTTGTCCTGTCGGTAGCCATTGTTCCCAGAACAGAGAGAGAAGCCAGGTCTGCGGAGACAACAGTCAATAACTCTGATCTGGGAACAGTGATATCCATATCATTAAGTCACAATGTTGCTAGAGATTGAATTACAGGTAAAAATATAAAGATATACATTTAGAAGAAAAGAGAACAGAGAGAAGGGGAAGAGATGAAACACCTCTAGTCTTTTTGAAACACACATTTACATGAATCACCATGGTGACAAATCAATAAATCCCATCCCAACATGAAGAAAGTGTTCTATGTGTGGCGAGACTCATATCCTGTCACTGAGCTGTCAAGTGGAATGGAAAACCTTATGTGCCTCTTTGTCCAAGGGTGTGTTTGTGATGTGCAGGTAGCTCAGTATGGAAAACTACAGTCCTGTGTGTGTCTGTGTGTGTGATGACCTACCCAGCTAACAGATGTTCCTGTGCGGTAAGGTCATGACTTGGCCGTGTGTGTTTGACATGTGTGTGTGTGTGTGTTCAAGAGATAGAAATGCCACATCTATAGCCCACCCTGCTCTACCCTGTCAGAGGTGCCTCTTACGTAACGGCAAAGTTTACAACGTCGGCAAGTTTTCCATACCACACCGACCCCATTTCACCCCCCCTTCCCTTCTCTAACAACAGGTGTGTGTGTGTGTGTGTGTGTCCTAGGCAAAGACGCCTTCATTCACTCTTAAGCAACCAGCCAATAGGACAACTATATTTGTCAACCATAGATAATACATGCGTTTTTTATTGGTTGAGAATGTTCTAATTCTAATTTATTCTGTTTTATTCTATTAGTTTTCGTTCTATTCTACTTGTATTATATTACTAATAATATTATAAGGACTTTTCATATGTTACAGTAAGAGCCTGTGTTATCTTGTCTTTATATCACATATCTATACATCGTCTATATATCTGTTATATATGTTATAAATGCATCTGGCAGTTTGACTTCCAATCTGACTCGTCAGTCATCTAATCTTATCATATTACTATGCATCTAAAACGCACCCCTCTTCCCAGCGGTTATGACATTGGCATGGAGTCTGGAGTTTAAGCGAGGTGGTCTTGGTAAAGGGTAACCCTTTCTGTGTTGGTCGTTAGGCCTGCTAGCTATCCCTGGATAAGTTTGTGTCTGCTCCACTTACTATTTGGTTCAACCCAGTCTGGCTCTGGCACACTGAAACGTCAGACTATTGAAACACGTCTAGATCTCAAATAGAAAGAAACTATATAACCAAGAACAAACCAAATCCATGTCAAAATGTTGAGTTTGGAAGAGATATTTAATATAGGAGTGCTACAGAGGTCATGAAATAGGCTTGGAGTGTTCTGGACCATTTCACCAGCTAATAATCAACTCTGACTAAGAGACGCTAAACAGTCCAGGGGGCCTACAGGCATTCACCAGAGACGCCTAAAAATGAGGAAACCGAAAAAACAGCTACAGTGTGTGTGTGTGTGTGTGTGTGTGTGTGTGTGTGTGTGTGTGTGTGTGTGTGTGTGTGTGTGTGTGTGTGTGTGTGTGTGTGTGTGTGTGTGTGTGTGCGTGTGCGTGTGTGATAGCGTGCGTCGTCTGTCTGTCTGTTTCTCCCTCTGCTTGTTCTTCCATTGTGACTGTATTTACTTCTGTCTAAAACGTGACTACAGAATTCTTCTTACGGTAGCTAATTTGACACTTGTGTGGTGGTGGTTGTTGAACATGTGTTGTCAATAATGGCACAATTTTTTCCCCCACAGGATCCAATGGAAGCGAGCAGAAAAGAGGAATCTAGGATAGGGGGAGAAAAGCGGAGGTCCTAATGTTTAAAACCACCAGGAGGACCAGAGGACTGGCCTACAGCTAACATTGTAGTTATAACACCACGAGGACCAGAGGACTGGCCTACAGCTAACATTGTAGTTATAACACCACGAGGACCAGAGGACTGGCCTACAGCTAACATTGTAGTTATAACACCACGAGGACCAGAGGACTGGCCTACAGCTAACATTGTAGTTATAACACCACGAGGACCAGAGGACTGGCCTACAGCTAACATTGTAGTTATAACACCACGAGGACCAGAGGACTGGCCTACAGCTAACATTGTAGTTATAACACCAGGAGGACCAGAGGACTGGCCTACAGCTAACATTGTAGTTGATAGTGTTCAGTGTTGAATAGTGTACAGATGAACTATTGATTATTCATGAACTGCACTTTTTCTACCATTATTTATTGTCTGCACTATGTCTCCATTATGTGTTGTTATGTACACTCAGAGCCTCAACCAACATTCCCCCATGGGGAGAATAAAGTAATGATCTTATCTTGTTGAGGTCATTCAAACTCTGGCTTGTTAAGGTAAGCTTTTGACACATTCATAAGGTTGACACATGGAGGTTGTGATAGATGGCTGGTGGTAAACTTGGACAAGTTGTTGTTCACATTCACAATATCAGCCTCAAGTGAGAGGTCACTAGGTCAGGGAGTGGAACTACTTCACCCTTCACGTTCTTCTGGGAAAGAGTGACACACACACACACACACACACACACACACACACACACACACACACACACACACACACACACACACACACACACACACACACACACACACACACACACACACACACACACACACACACACTGAGAGAACAGTGGTATGTGCAGATATGGTTGAGCAGGTGGGCCTGGGGGGTAATGAGTGATGTTTCAGTCGAAACAAAGCCCAGACAGAGGTTGTGTGTTAGGGTTGAATGATGGGAACCCCGTTACGAAGATTTACGAAGATTAACCACTCCCTTTTCCCGGGATAAATATCTGCGAAAACCTGTGAATTACAGTTCTTTCCAACTGCTTACACACAAATTATTTTCATGTCACGCGATTTTTGAAACCTCTCACTCAAAGTGCCAAATTACACACCAAATATCCAAAACCATAAGCTATTTCTCAGCCTTTGACTCAGTTGTCAATTGCATAAAACACGTTTTTCAAAACACTACACACAATTCTCTACCTAAAACACAAAATCTAACAGGAAGGGACTTGCTTTCCTTTTACAAACGCAACACAAAATGCTACACTTATTCACCATGTCACACACACACTCCTCACATGTGCAAACACTAATAGCTTAACTGATCACTAACCAATCACTGCTTTACTGTAGTATAGGCCTATAAATAGGTCAAAGGTCAGATTACCTGTTTTGAACAATGGATGCCAACAATGGACAGCGAGCAAGAGGAGTAGGAGGGAGAGGAAGAGGAAGAAGAGGACGAGGGCAGAGAAGGAAGGAGAGCCATCTCTGATGAGATTAGGGCAACACTTGTTGATCATGTGATCAACCACGGTTTGACCATGAGAGAGGCTGGACTGAGAGTCCAGCCCAACTTGAGTCCATTTACAGTGACGTCCATAATTCAAACCTTCAGAAATGAGAACAGGTATGCAACTATCTAATGACTATTTTAGCATTACAGTAATGTACTGTAAAATACATATGACTGCATAGTATTGCATAAACATTTGTAACTCTAAGCCATCCATTTACTGCACTGCATTGAATGAATGAGGTTGGTTATAATGCTGTACTACCTTTTTTTGTACATTGTTTACAGTTCCTATGCTGAACACATACTGTGTTTGAATTCTGTACAGAGTGGAAAGGCAAAGAAATCATGGAGGACGAGGACGCTTGTTTACAGATGTACAAGAGACTGCAATTATAAATATGGTTTTGGCCAACAATGCAATTAGGATTCGAGAGAAAAGAGAGCATATCTTCAATAATGACACCATATTTAACAACATCAATGCTGTAAGCCTGTCGACCATACAACGCATCCTCCAACGGCACCGAGTGACGATGAAACAACTTTACAAGCTGCCATTTGAGAGAAACTCTGACAGAGTCAAGAATATGCGACATGACTTTGTAGAGGTATGTATGCAACACTACTTCCAGTACTTCAGACATACCATATTTACTCATCTGTATATCCTTTTGTCTGTTACAGAGAGTATTGGAGCTGGATGCCCATGTAATTTGCCATGAATTTATTTATGTGGATGAGTTTGGCTTCAACCTCACCAAAACCAGGCGCCACGGAAGAAATGTAATAGGACAGAGGGCAATTACCAATGTCCCTGGACAGCGTGGGGGTAATATAACTATGTGTGCTGCCATCACTCAAAACGGGGTCCTCCATCACAATGCCACACTGGGTCCGTACAACACCGGCCATATGCTCACTTTTCTGGATGCAATTTACACAATGCTTGTCCCTGATCCAGATCAGGAGCCTGCTAGATTTGTGGTTTTATGGGACAATGTTAGTTTTCACTCTGCTGTTCTGGTCCAAAACTGGTTTGCCACCCATCCACAATTTGTAGTTTTGTACCTACCCCAATATTCACCTTTTCTAAATCCCATAGAGAAATTCTTCTCAGCCTGGCGCTGGAAAGTGTATGATCGCCAACCCTATGCACGCATGCCCCTTCTCCAGGCAATGGAGGACGCATGTGGGGACATAGAGGTTGCCTCTGTCCAAGGTTGGATACGCCATGCTAGGAGATACTTCCCTCAATGTTTGGCAAGAGAAAACGTATCTTGTGATGTGGACGAAGTATTGTGGCCAGACCCAGGCTGGAGAAGAGATGAAGCGTAGCTTAGCACTGGTGACTGCTCCCCCCCGTACCAATTCCTGGACTGTGGTCCCCGGGACCCCACACACACAATTGTGTTCTTTACTGTATTCTAAAGAATATACTTTTGGTTTACATATGTTTATGGTTTTGTTGTATGCTACTGTATACAACAGTAATGTTTGGCCTAATAAATATTTTCTGTTTCTACATTGCATTGGTGTTTACAGTGTACTTGTTACCCCTCTCAGCAGATTCCTTTCACTGTAGAACATTGTATTGAAATGTAGATATAAGCCTATGAAAGACCAAAGAGCTTTAGATTTAGAACAACAGTGTTTACATGGTATATCCAAAAATGTACTATTATGAAAGCAGTGTTTGTCATTTGATGCAAATGCTTCATTCTGACATGTGTTTATGGCATTTTGAATGCAGTGTTACATTTTGAAGGAGATGTGAGGCATCTTGCATTTTGTGTGTGCAGTTTTGGGAATTGTGTGTAGTTTTGAAAAAAGGAGACAGTTTTGAAAACATGTGTAAGCAGTTGGAAAAAACTGTAAAACAAATTATTTCTGTGAACTGCATGACGTGAAAAGGAACTGTTAAATGATACTCAATGTCTAAATGTGGCTTCTCTACGACCTTCTCTCTGCTCTCTGCATGATCATCAACGCTCATACAGCCCATCTCAGTATGGAGCGCATTTCATAATGCATGTAGACCTATCATCTCATCACGGTAACTTTTTATCTTGTGACAGACAGGCCTACATTTCCTGCAACATAGTCTATGCTACAGTAATATAAAGACTGAATGCATGTCTAATTTACACATCTCCACTTGGCTTTCGGAGGTCACCTTATTTTTTAATTGTAAAGATAGTTTTTTTATTGCCGCTGCAGTTTTAAAACAGCCTATCACTTGAATATCATAGCTTTAAATCAGTTTAAATGTGAGCACTCTCTCACATTCTTTCTCTCTATCAAGTCCATTTGTAACGACAGCCTTCCTCCTCTTCGTCTGAAGAGGAGGTGTAGCAGGGATCGGACCAAGACGCAGCGTATTCCGTGTTCAACATGATTTTAATAAAGAGATGAATAACGTGAACACTATACAAATACAAAAATAACAAACGTGGCAAAACGAAACAGTCCTATCTGGTGCAGAGAAACACAAAGACAGGAAACAACCACCCACAAATCCCAACACAAAACAGGCTACCTTAATATGGTTCCCAATCAGAGACAATGACAAACACCTGCCTCTGATTGAGAACCACATCAGGCCAATTGACAATCCCCACATAGAAACACAAAACATAGAATGCCCACCCAGCTCACATCCTGACCAACACAAAACAAGGAAAAACACACAAGAACTACGGTCAAAACGTGACACCATTAAAATTGTATCCAGAATAGATCATTTGTTGAAGATTGATATATAGGCCTATATATACAGTTGAAGTCGGAAGTTTACTTACACTTAGGTAGGAGTCATTAAAACTCGTTTTTCAACCACTCCACAAATTTCTTGTTAACAAACTATAGTTTTGGCACGTCAGTTAGGATATCTACTTTGTGCATGACACAAGTCATTTTTCCAACAATTGTTTACAGACAGATTATTTCAATTATAATTCACTGTATCACAATTCCAGTAGGTCAGAAGTTAACATACACTAAGTTGACTGTGCCTTTAAACAGCTTGGAAAATTCCAGAAAATCATGTCATGACTTTAGAAGCTTCTGATAGGCTAATTGACATCATTTGAGTCAATTGGAGGTGTACCTGTGGATGTATTTCAAGGCATACCATCAAACTCAGTGCTTCTTTGTTTGACATCATGGGAAAATCAAAGATATCGGCCAAGACCTCAGAAAAAAATGGTATACTTCCACATGTCTGGTTCATCCTTGGGAGCAATTTACAAACGCCTGAAGGTACCACGTTCATCTGTACAAACAACAGTACGCAAGTATAAACACCATGGGACCACGCAGCCATCATACCGCTTAGGAAGGCGACGTGTTCTGTCTCCTAGAGATGAACGTACTTTGGTGCGAAAAGTGCAAATCAATCCCAGAACAACAGCAAAACCTTGTGAAGATGCTGGAGGAAACAGGTACAAAAGTATCTATATCCACAGTAAAACGAGTCCTATATCGACATAACCTGAAAGGCCGCTCCAAACCTGGCCAAAAGAGCACTCTTCCTTGGCTAAATGGAGACATCTGGAAACTGATGACTGAACGAGATCATGCTCTAAAAACAGCCCAATTAGAGCATGACAGACGTAGGTTTACCATGTTGAGAAATAAGGTGATGAAAGAAATCAGACAGGCAAAGGCAAACTTTTTTATTAACATAATTGGTGAAGCAAAGGGAAATTCTAATTTGATCTGGGAGAATCTAAAAAAGTTAACAGGGAAAGACCATAGTAACACCGCAAAAAGACTAGAAATCATGGTGAATAACAATCTAACACAGGATGCAGCCAAAATAGCAATAGGCTTTTATTCCTACTTTGTTGACTCTGTCAGGGTACTGACACAGAACCCCTCCCCTGGTTTCTTGGGCTCAGTGCTAGAAAATGACGCTCAACCTGTCTTCATCATAAGGGAGGTTTCTGAGTCAAAGGTGAACAAGGTGATTAACTCACTAAAGAACTCTAAAGTCAAAGATGTGTTTGGGTTGGACTCTATCTTTCTTAAAAACTACAAAGAGTCCCTCATTGGCTCCATTACTAAGGTCACCAACACATCTATTGGTCAGGGGGTGTTTCCAAAGGTATGGAAGTCGGCCATAATAACGGCCATCTTTAAATCGGGTGACCCTGCTGATGTGAGTAACTACAGGCCCATTAGTATACTACCTGTGGTGTCGAAGGTTGTTGAAAGTGTGTAGCAGAATAACTGATTGCCCACCTCAAAAACAGCCCCTTCACATTACACTCCATGCAGTTTGGCTTCAGAGCGAAACACTCCACAGAAACGACCAAATTCTTTCTTCTGGAAAATGTGAAGTCCAAGATGGACAAAGAGGGCGTTGTTGGACTGTGTTTCTGGACCTAAGGAAGGCTTTTGATACTGTTAACCATGAGATTCTCATCACAAAATTGTCCAAGTTCAACTTTTCCCCCGATGCCTTGAGATGGATAAAATCATATCTCGAAGGCAGAACTCAGTGTGTCAGAGTGAACAATGAGCTGTCGCCCACTCTTTACTATGATGTGGGCGTGCCCCAAGGGTCAATACTGGGGCCCCTCCTGTTCAGCTTGTACATTAATGATCTGCCTTCTGTCTGTACTGGGTCTGAAGTTCAAATGTATGCAGATGATACAGTGATATATGTGCGTGCAAAGAGCAAACAACAAGCTGCACAGAGCTCACTACTTTAATGGTCCAAGTTATAAAATGGCTCAGTGACTCGTGTTTGCATCTCAATGGGCAACAGATGCTACTGAGCCAGATTCTATGTGTCAGGGGAGAAGCTCCAGATGGTATCTGATTTTAAGTACCTTGGCATCATACTTGATTCCAACCTCTCTTTTAAAAAGCAGGTGAAAAAGGTAATTTTAATAACCAAATTCAACCTAGCTAATTTCCGATTTATAGGAAATTGTTTGACTACAGAGGTAGCAAAACTGTACTTCAAATCTATGATACTCCCCCACTTAACATACTGCTTGATGTTAAGTGGGAAAGCTACACTAGAATATCTTGCTAGACATGATGTTTTTTGTCATTTCTTATACCAATAGACTATTGGAAGAGGGATGCAAGCTCTTTGCTGAATGTTAAATATGCTCAGCCAATAGAACTCACAGGTAGTTTGAAATAAGAGTGAATGCGCATTTTCTGTAGGTTATAGCAGTTATTTATTCAGACCCATAACCATTACATCATTGTGAAGAGAAGTGAAAGCCTTCTGCATCTAATTCTAGTCCTATATTATTCAACGATGTCATTAGAATGATAAAGATAAGGACAACTAAATGTATTTAATTTAACTGTTGATAGCAAAGAAGGAACGAAGCAACAATAGAGAGAGAAAGAGGAGGTAGACTAATAACATTAGAGGAAATATTGTAAAAGGTATATTTGAATCAGCCTACTAATTATACAAATTGTCCCTATTATATTTCAAAATGAAAATCAAATTCGCTAGCCGAACTTCGTTTGCCGTGTGTGCTGCACCAGAATCGCATGTTCTCTCCCTGCTTTATCATGGTTTGAAAGATTCCAGTCCATATAATACAGTACAATACAATACAGTACATTAATACAGACCACACTGAAAAAGATTAGCCTACTGGAGCTAGTTTCATTCATTTACCCAGGGAGCATAGCTACATCTACGGCACAATCATTTGGCCTTTTTTTTTTGGCTTGGGCTCATTAAATATCTTCAATGTAGGGCTCATTAAATATCTTCAATGTAGGGCTCATTAGGCTCAGGTAGCATCAGGCTTGAATTTTCCATCAAAGCTCTAAACAAATCCAGACAAAGGCCTATTTATATGCTTTATAAGCTTTTGAAGTACACTTCCAGTTTTTGCAGGAAATACTCGGTTACACGGGAGAAAAGTGATTTATTCTCGGGAATGAAACATTTGTAAAGAAAAAATTCCCCCCAAAATTCCATGTGTGTGTGTTGGGCCAGGCTTCCTCCCATTCTTCCCCTGCTCCTCTGTGTTCGTGCTGTCATGGCTGGAGCTCAGGACAAGGCTACAGCGCCGCTGGCATCCACCCCAGCACAGCCTACACACACACACACACACACACACACACACACACACACACACACACACACACACACACACACACACACACACACACACACACACACACACACACACACACACACACACACACAAAGTATTATATAGTAGGCCTGTTGTTGCCTGTACGTTTGAAGAGAACACGTACACACACACACTCCATCAACAACGCCTTCTCCAGCGGTAACAGCATATACTCTGATAAACAGTCTTTACCCACACACAGAAGCAATCAGAGCTCTGGCTTTCTCCAAATAGAACACCATGGCAACAACTCACTTACCAGCACTCAACAGCCTTTGTGATGTTGCCAACATGTTGCTCACCTGTTGCGCAATCATCGGCAATCGAACCTGGTCACTCCTGCCTCTCCCGGAGACCTCGTTCACCTTCTCTCCCCAGACACTGTGAAGGGTTGTTAAGGGTCATTAAAGGTCCTTTGGTGATGTCACCGGTCCCCATCGGTCCCCCACATCTGCAGGCGGGCGGTTGCACCATCACTTAGGGCCTTGAGTTCAGGGAACATTGCTTTGTCTCCCTCTGAGAGATGTTATATGCTCTTCTTGAAAATAAGTCATTTTATGATGCACTTACATATTTATTTGTGTAAGCGAATCTTGCTTTTTGATAAATGCTAAATACTTAGCATTGAGAATCTGATAGAGGCCTACGACAATCCATTCACGTGTTCTCTCGCTCTGTTGAATGCTATTAGCATAAATGCTATTAGCATTGGGAATTAGCAATTCATGTTTGTGTTCTTTCTCACTATTAACATACGTGCTATTAGTGATTATCATTTAACAGTGAGAATCTGAAGAACAGCAATCCATTGCAGTGTTCTTCTCTCTGATGAATGCTATTAGCATTTAGCATTGAGACTCTGAAGTAGGCAATCCATGTTGTGTTTTTCCCTCTGTTATTCATATTTTTGCATTTAGTATTTGACAGCCTATTTGCTAACTCTCTCTCTCTTTTCCATAAGTGATTAGGATTAGCAACCCACACCACCTGGGGTATTCACCACTAAGGTTGTTTTTCGGTTTGTTTGTTTAACCTTAGAGGCACTGTTGGTTTTGTGAGGAGAACACAGTGTAAGCAAATGAAGGAGAGGAGAGGAGAAAGAATAGTGGAGTTGAAAGGATGAGAGTCAAACCTGCAGCAATTTTCTGCAGAACTAATAGAACGTTTTCCCTTTCTCCTCTTTCTCCTCTCTCTCCTCTTTTCCTCTCTCTCCTCCTCTCTCTGCTCATCTCTTCTTCCAAAGACAAGCGTTATGTTCTTTTAGCCCTGTCTCCATGACAACCCCCAGAAGCCCTCTCAAGCGGCCTCGCAACGCACCAAGTGGCCAAACCCTCTCTGTTCTCCGCAACCTCCGGCAATACGGCACCTGTTTGGCTGCTCCGTGTTAGTCCCTTTTGTGTTTGTGTGGATGTGGATGGGGAGTGTTGGGGAGGGAGGGTGTACAGTGGTTTCTCCCTCCCAGTGTGGAGACTCTTTTGTGGGGAGAATGAGGGTGGATGTAGGGGCATCTGGAGCTAGGCCACGTCGGGCCTCTTCTGGTCTGTCTGCCTCTACACAATCTCTCAATTTCAATTTCAATTTATGGGGCTTTATTGGCATGGGAAACATGTGTTTACATTAACTAAGCAAGTGAAGTAGATAATAAACAAAAGTGAAATTAACATTAAAAATGAATAGTAAACATTACACTCACAAAAGTTTCAAAAGAATAAAGACATTTCAAATGTCATATTATGTTTATATACAGTGTTGTAATCATGTGCAAATAGTTAAAGTACAAAAGGGAAAATAAATTAACATACATATGGGTTGTATTTACAATTGTGTTTGTTCTTCACTGGTTGCCCTTTTCTTGTGGCAACACGACACAAATCTTCCTGTTGTGATTGCACACTGTGGTTTTTCACCCAATAGATATGAGAGTTTATCAAAATTGAATTTGTTTTCTAATTCTTTCTGGGTCTGTGTAATCTGAGGGAAATATGTGTCTCTAATTTGGTCATACATTTGGCAGGAGGTTAGGAAGTGCAGTTCAGTTTCCACCTAATTTTGTGGGCATTGTGTACTTAGCCTGTCTTTTCTTGAGAGCCAAGTCTGTCTTTGGTGGCCTTTCTCAATAGCAAGGCTATGATCACTGAGTCTGTACATTTTGGGTCAGTCACAGTTGTCAGGTATTCTGCCACTGTGTACTCTCTGTTTAGGGCCAAATAGCATTCTAGTTTGCTCTGTTTTTGTGTAAATTCTTTCCAATGTGTCAAGTAATTATCTTTTTGTTTTCTCATGATTTGGTTGAGTCTAATTGTGTTGCTGTCCCGGGTCTCTGTGGGGTCTGTTTGTGTTTGTGAACAGAGCCCCATAACCATTTTACTTAGGGGACTCTTCTCCAGGTTAATTTCTCTGTAGGTGATTGCTTGGTTATGGAAGATTTGGGAATTGCTTCCTTTTAGGTGGTTGTAGAATTGAACGTCTCTTTTCTGGATTTTGATAATTAGTGGGTATCGGCCTAATTCTGCTCTGCTTGCATTATTTGGTGTTTTACGGATATGTTTTGCAGAATTCTGCATGCAGAGTCTCAATTTGGTGCTAGTCCTATTTTGTGAATTCTTGGTTGTTGAGCGGACCCCAGACCACACAACCATCAATGGCAATGGGTTCTATAACTGATTCAAGTATTTTTAGCCCGCTCCTAAATGGTATGTCGAATTTCATGTTCCTTTTGATGGCATAGAAGGCCCTTCTTGCCTTGTCTCTCAGATCGTTCACAGCTTTGTGGAAGTTACCTGTAGCGCTGTTGTTTAGAATGAGGTACAGTTGAAGTCGGAAGTTTACGTACGCCTTAGCCAAATAGATTTAAACAAAATGTTTCACAATTCCTGACATTCAATCCGAGTAAAAAATCCCTGTCTTGGGTCAGTTAGGATCACCACTTCATTTTAAGAATGTGAAATGTCAGAATAATAGTAGAGAGAATGATTTATTTCAGCTTATGTTTCTTTCATCACATTCCCATTGGGTCAGAAGTTTACATACACTCAATTAGTATTTGGTAGCATTGCCTTTAAATTGTTCAACTTGGGTCAAACGTTTCAGGTAGCCTTCCACAAGCTTCCCACAATAAGTTGGGTGAATTTTGGCCCATTCCTCCTGACAGAGCTGGTGTAACTGAGTCCGGTTTGTAGGCCTGCTTTCTCACACACACTTTTTTCAGTTCTGCCCACATAGTTTCTATTGGATTGAAGTCAGGGCTTTGTGATGTCCACTCCAATACCTTGACTTTATTGTCCTTAAACCATTTTGCCCCAACTTTGGAAGTATGCTTGGGGTCATTGTCCATTTGGAAGACGCATTTGCGACCAAGCTTTAACTTCTGGACTGATGCCTTGAGATGTTGCTTCAATATATCCACATAATTTTCCATACTCATGATGCCATCTATTTTGTGAAGTGCACCAGTCCCTCCTGCAGCAAGGCACCACCACAACATGATGCTGCCACCCCCGTACTTCACGGTTGGGATGGTGTTCTTTGGCTTGCAAGGATCTCCGTTTTTCCTCCAAACATAACGATGGTCATTATGGCCAAACAGTTCTATTTTTGTTTCATCAGATCAGAGGACATTTCTCCAAAAAGTACGATCTTTGTTCCCATGTGCAGTTGTAAACCGTTGTCGGGATTTTTTATGGCGGTTTTGGAGCAGTGGCTTCTTCCTTGCTGAGCGGCCTTTCAGGTTATGTCGATATAGGACTCGTTTTACTGTGGATATAGATACTTTTGTACCTGTTTCCTCCAGCATCTTCACAAGGTCCTTTCCTGTGGTTCTGGGATTGATTTGCACTTTTCGCACCAAAGCACGTTCATCTCTAGGAGACAGAACGCGTCTTCTTCTTGAGCGGTACAACGGCTGCATGGTCCCATGGTGTTTATACTTGCGTACTATTGTTTGTACAGATGAACGTGGTACCTTCAGGAGTTTGGAAATTGCTCCCAAAGATGAACCAGACATGTGGAGGTCTACATTTCTTTCTGAGGTCTTGGCTGATATCTTTGATTTTCCCATTATGTCAAGGTAGGAGGCACTGAGTTTGAAGGTAAGCCTTGAAATACATCCACAGGTATACCTCCAATTGACTCAAATGATGTCAATTAGCCTATCAGAAGCTTCTAAAGTCATGACATAATTTTATGGAATTTTCCAAGCTGTTTAAAGGCACAGTCAACTTAGTGTGTGTAAACTTCTGACCCACTGGAATTGTGATACAGTGAATTATAAGTGAAATAATCTGTCTGTAAACAATTGTTGGAACAATTACTTGTGTCATGCACAAAGTAGATGTCCTAACTGACTTGCCAAAACTATAGTTTGTTAAAACAAGACATTTGTGGAGTGGTTGAAAAACTTGTTTTAATGACTCCAACCTAAGTGTATGTAAACTTCCGACTTCAACTGTATATATCTGGAATTTGTATTCTCTCTCTCTCTCTCTCTCTCTCTCTCTCTCTCTCTCTCTCTCTCTCTCTCTCTCTCTCTCTCTCTCTCTCTCTCTCTCTCTCTCTCTCTCTCTCTCTCTCTCTCTCTCTCTCTCTCTCTCTCTCTCTCCTTATCTCTTTATCAATTTCAATTAAATTAAATGTTCATTATTGGCATGACATAACAATGTATATATTGCCAATGCGTACTTTGGAGATTAAATGACGGACATGTGCAGGTTGGTTGGCCTGTCAGACAATGTCCTCTCTCTCTCTCTGTCTCTGTCTCTCTCTGTCTCTCTGTCTCTCTGTGTCTCTGTCTCTCTGTCTCTCTGTCTCTGTCTCTGTCTCTCTCCCTCTCTCTCTCGACCACTGTTGCTTTGTTTCTTTGACTTGATACGAGTGAGTCATACCACCTGCTCTGTCTTTTTTTACTCCCTTTTTTCTCCCCCTCTCCGTCCCCACTTCCAGGACCTCTATACAATCTCCCTTCCATACAACGATGGACCATTGTCCTCTCAGACACCTGATACTGAAGAGCAGCCAACACACACACACAAACAAACACACACACACACACCTGACCCGTTCAGCAGATGACACCACAGCCCTTCATTGTCTTGTCGCCCCTGTTCTGAACCCTACTCCTGCACTCTCTCCACCCCTCTCTCTTTCTTCCTCTGTCTGAAAGACTCTCTCTCTCTTTCTTTCCATTTTTTTAATACACTCTCTCTCTCTTTCTCTCTCAATCTCGTTTTACTCTCTCATTAATATCTCTCTCAATGTTCTTCTCTTTGCAATACCCAGTCTGCTCCCCTCTCTCAATACCCAGTCTGCTCCCCTCTCTCAATAACCAGTCTGCTCCCCTCTCTCAATACCCAGTCTGCTCCCCTCTCTCAATACCCAGTCTGCTCCCTCTCTCAATACCCAGTCTGCTCCCTCTCTCAATACCCACTCTGCTCCCTCTCTCAATACCCAGTCTGCTCCCTCTCTCAATACCCAGTCTGCTCCCCTCTCTCAATACCCACTCTTCTCCCCTCTCTCAATACCCAGTCTGCTCCCCTCTCTCAATACCAAGTCTACTCCCCTCTCTCAATACTCAGTCTGCTCCCCTCTCTCAATACCCAGTCTGCTCCCTCTCTCAATACCCACTCTGCTCCCTCTCTCAATACCCAGTCTGCCCCCTCTCTCTCAATACCCAGTCTGCTCCCCTCTCTCAATACCCAGTCTGCTCCCCTCTCTCAATACCCAGTCTGCTCCCTCTCTCAATACCCAGTCTGCTCCCTCTCTCAATACCCAGTCTGCTCCCTCTCTCAATACCCAGTCTGCTCCCTCTCTCAATACCCAGTCTGCTCCCCTCTCTCAATACCCAGTCTGCTCCCCTCTCTCAATACCCAGTCTGCTCCCCTCTCTCAATACCCAGTCTGCTCCCTCTCTCAATACCCAGTCTGCTCCCTCTCTCAATACCCAGGCTGCTCCCCTCTCTCAATACCCACTCTGCTCCCCTCTCTCAATACCCAGTCTGCTCCCCTCTCTCAATACCAAGTCTACTCCCCTCTCTCAATACTCAGTCTGCTCCCCTCTCTCAATACCCAGTCTGCTCCCTCTCTCAATACCCACTCTGCTCCCCTCTCTCAATACCCACTCTGCTCTCTCTCTCAATACCCAGTCTGCTCACTCTCTCAATACCCAGTCTGCTCCCTCTCTCAATACCCACTCTGCTCACTCTCTCAATACCCAGTCTGCTCCCTCTCTCAATACCCAGTCTGCTCCCTCTCTCAATACCCAGTCTGCTCCCCTCTCTCAATACCCACTCTGCTCCCTCTCTCAATACCCAGTCTGCTCACTCTCTCAATACCCAGTCTGCTCCCTCTCTCAATACCCACTCTGCTCCACTCTCTCATTACCCACTCTGCTCACTCTCTCAATACCCAGTCTGCTCACTCTCTCAATACCCAGTCTGCTTCCCTCTCTCAATACCCAGTCTGCTTCCCTCTCTCAATACCCAGTCTGCTCCCTCTCTCAATACCCAGTCTGCTCCCTCTCTCAATACCCAGTCTGCTCCCCTCTCTCAATACCCAGTCTGCTCCCTCTCTCAATACCCAGTCTGCTCCCCTCTCTCATTACCCACTCTGCTCACTCTCTCAATACCCAGTCTGCTCACTCTCTCAATACCCAGTCTGCTCCCCTCTCTCAATACCCACTCTGCTCACTCTCTCAATACCCAGTCTGCTCCCTCTCTCAATACCCAGTCTGCTCCCTCTCTCAATACCCAGTCTGCTCCCCTCTCTCAATACCCACTCTGCTCCCTCTCTCAATACCCAGTCTGCTCACTCTCTCAATACCCAGTCTGCTCCCTCTCTCAATACCCACTCTGCTCCACTCTCTCATTACCCACTCTGCTCACTCTCTCAATACCCAGTCTGCTCACTCTCTCAATACCCAGTCTGCTTCCCTCTCTCAATACCCAGTCTGCTTCCCTCTCTCAATACCCAGTCTGCTCCCTCTCTCAATACCCAGTCTGCTCCCTCTCTCAATACCCAGCCTGCTACCTCTCTCAATACCCATTTCTTTCCCCAACGCCCCTCTGTCTCCTCTTTCTCTCTTTGATGTTGTTGTTCTGTGAGCTGTACTGTACAATTAGTTCATTCACCCCCTACCCCCTTGGCGCCTCTGGCAGATCGAGCTGTGTGTGTCCCCATGCGTGTGTACGTGCCTGCATGCATGTGTCAGACTGACGCAGTCCAAAATGTTTTGGCACAAACAACCGTTGTACGGTTCTTGCCTCAGCTCATTCAACCTAAAGCAGTCCAGCAGTTAGTCTTGTTCACATATATACTCTTGATTAAATGATCGTTCTCACTATCAACTATTAGCTCATCAATAAATGTATTGATTGGTATGATAATCTATTGGATCAGGAACGTTTTTCTGTTCGCCGTTCATACAGCAGCAAACTGATTGATTAACGTTTCAGACTGCCATCTTTCCTTATAGGAGTTTATTGATTGCAGTATGAATGCTTCATTTGATTTGATCGATTGATTACTGCGAGACAGATTGTTCTTAAGACGTATTGTCTTGTACTGTCTGACCCATTGTATTGAAAGACCCAAGAGTTTATAGTGTAAAAACAGAAACACTGAAATGCATGTCCTCCTCTGTGTACGACTAGCCATAATTACCAATACTAGGAAGATGACCTTCCAGATGTTAGTAGAAACATAGAATAATGCTTTTATGTGTGTTTGTATGTGTTTATATGTGTGTGTGTATGTGTTCATATGTGTGTGTGTGTGTGTGTGTTTTATTTTTATTTTATTTTTATTTAACCTTTATTTAACCAGGTAGGCAAATTGAGAACACGTTCTCATTTACAATTGCGACCTGGCCAAGATAAAGCAAAGCAGTTCGACACATACAACAACACATAGTTACACATGGAGTAAAAACAAACATATAGTCAATAATACAGTGAAAACAAATAAGTCTATATACAATGTGAGCAAGTGAGGTGAGATAAGGGAGGTGAAGGCAAACAGATATATGTATAAATAAATAAAAATATAAAAAGGCCATGGAGGCGAAGTGAGTACAACACAGCAAGTAAAATAAAAACTAAAAAAAACACTGGAATGGTTGGTTTGCATTGGAAGAAAGTGCAAAGTAGAGACAGAAATAATGGGGTGCAAAGGAGCAAAATAAATTAATAAATAAATACAGTAAGTAAAGAGGTAGTTGTTTGGGCTAAATTGTAGATGGGTTATGTACAGGTGCAGTAATCCATGAGCTGCTCTGACAGCTGGTGCTTAAAGCTAGTGAGGGAGATAGGTGTTTCCAGTTTCAGAGATTTTTGTAGTTCGTTCCAGTCATTGGCAGCAGAGAACTGGAAGGAGAGGCGTCCAAAGGAAGAATTGGTTTTGGGGGTGACTAGAGAGATATACCTGCTGGAGCGCGTGCTACAGGTAGGTGCTGCTATGGTGACCAGCGAGCTGAGATAAGGGGGGACTTTACCTAGCAGGGTCTTGTAGATGACCTGGAACCAGTGGGTTTGGCGACGAGTATGAAGCGAGGGCCAGCCAACGAGAGTGTACAGGTCGCAGTGGTGGGTAGTATATGGGGCTTTGGTGACAAAACGGATGGCACTGTGATAGACTGCATCCAATTTATTGAGTAGGGTTTTGGAGGCTATTTTGTAAATGACATCACCGAAGTCGAGGATTGGTAGGATGGTCAGTTTTACAAGGGTATGTTTGGCAGCATGAGTAAAGGATGCTTTGTTGCGGAATAGGAAGCCAATTCTAGATTTGACTTTGGATTGGAGATGTTTGATGTGGGTCTGGAAGGAGAGTTTACAGTCTAACCAGACACCTAGGTATTTGTAGTTGTCCACATATTCTAAGTCAGAGCCGTCCAAAGTAGTGATGTTGGACAGGCGGGCAGGAGCAGGCAGCGATCGGTTGAAGAGCATGCATTTGGTTTTACTTGTATTTAAGAGCAGTTGGAGGCCACGGAAGGAGAGTTGTATGGCATTGAAGCTCGCCTGGAGGGTTGTTAACACAGTGTCAAAAGAAGGGCCAGAAGTATACAGAATAGTGTCGTCTGCGTAGAGGTGGATCAGAGAATCACCAGCAGCAAGAGCGACATCATTGATGTAAACAGAGAAGAGAGTCGGTCCAAGAATTGAACCCTGTGGCACCCCCATAGAGACTGCCAGAGGCCCGGACAACAGACCCTCCGATTTGACACACTGAACTCTATCAGAGAAGTAGTTGGTGAACCAGGCGAGGCAATCATTAGAGAAACCAAGGCTGTCGAGTCTGCCAATGAGGATGTGGTGATTGACAGAGTCAAAAGCCTTGGCCAGGTCAATGAATACGGCTGCACAGTATTGTTTCCTATCGATGGCGGTTACGATATCGTTTATGACCTTGAGCGTGGCTGAGGTGCACCCATGACCAGCTCTGAAACCAGATTGCATAGCGGAGAAGGTGTGGTGTGATTCGAAATGGTCGGTAATCTGTTTGTTGACTTGGCTTTCGAAGACCTTAGAAAGGCAGGGTAGGATAGATGTGTGTGTGTGTGTGTATGTGTTCATATATGTGTGTATATGTGTTCATATGTGTCTGTGTTCATATGTGTGTGTGTATGTGTTCATATGTGTGTGTTTGTATGGTCAGAACGCTGTGTGTAGTATTTTTAAAGTTAAAGGCTTTTCTAGTTCATAGATCAAAAGGGCTTTAGTGATGTTCTTCCTGGATTGAGGATTAGACATACATGCACAGTGACTATATTAAAGTACAGGTTTTAAAGATATTTGATCAGACATTGAGTATATCTTGTATAATGGTATTAGAGAAGGTTATCTAGTGCAGTTTTTTGCATGCAACTGCCTTTATAGTGTAATCCCTATCCCCACTGGACAAACTGGACTGCCTGCACTCTTCGTGATTATATCTGACCAGGGATTGAACCCTGGGTCGTCTGCACCATTCAGGACTGTGTTGGCCCACTGAGGTTGTGTTTGTTTAAACATGTTCTCATAGGCTTTGTGTAAAGCTGTGTTGTGATCACACATTTTTTATACAAATATTTTCAATTGAACCTTTATTTAACTAGGCAAGTCAGTTAAGAACAAAGTCTTATTTACAATGACGGCCTACCCCGGATAAACCCGGACAACGCTGGGCCAATTGTGCGCCGCCCTATTGGACTCCCCATCACGGCTGGATGTGATACAGCCTGGGTTCAAACCAGGGACTGTGGTGACGCCTCTTGCACTGAGATGCAGTGCCTTAGACTGCTGCGCCACTCGGGAGCAACTATAACCAAGAGGGGGGGAGCAAGGTCAGACAGGCAGCTATGTGGACACCTCAGCCCTCTGAAGGTAGCCAAAGGACACACAGTATGTTCATCTGCTCAGTGCGCAGAACAAAGAGGGGTAGTGTGTCACACTGATGCAGGAGATAAGTGTAAAGTACTAATTATGCAATAGGGAGGTGCGTGTGTGTGTGTGTGTGTGTGTGTGTGTGTGTGTGTGTGTGTGTGTGTGTGTGTGTGTGTGTGTGTGTGTGTGTGTGTGTGTTTCTCATGTTTTTGTTCTACCTTGTTATTTTTAGTAAAACATTGTTCTTGATTACTGCATTGTTGGGGTTAGAGCTGCAAGAAAGACGTTTCACTGTACTGGTGTACCTGACATTAGAACTTGAAACATTCAGTGGTGGAAAAAGTACCCAATTGTTATACTTGAGTAAAAGTAAAGATATCTTAATAGAAAATGACTCAAGTAAAAGTGAAAGTCACCCAGTAAAATCCTACTTAAGTAAAAGTCTAAAAGTATTTGGTTTTAAATATATCTAAGTGTCAAAGTTCAATATAATTGCAAAAATATACTTAAATCAAAAGTAAAAGTAGAAATAATTTTAAATTCCTTATATTAAGCAAACCTGACTTTCTTGTTTTTTAAAATGTATAACCAGGGACACACTCCAACACTCAGGCATAATTTACAAATGAAGTATGTGTGTTTAGCGAGTCTGCCAGATCAGAGGCAGAGGATGACCAGGGATGTTCTCTTGATAAGTGCAGAGATTGGACTATTTTCCTGTCCTGTTAAGCATTCAAAATGTAAGTACTTTTGGGTGTCAGGGAAAATGTATGGAGTAAAAAGTACATTATTCTAATTAGGAATATAGAAACATAAAAATAAAGGTTGTCTAAAATATAAATAGTGAAGTAAAGCATAGATACCCCCCAAAAGTACTGAAGTACTTTAAAGTATTTTTATTTAAGTACTTTACACCACTGGAAACATTGGAAGCCAATGGCTACCTATGTAGAGGATTTTTTTCAAAATGTGTGTGTGTTTGTCTTGAGTTGTTAGCTGATGGCTAGTTGTCTGGAGATGGATGTGTAGAGAAATGTGTGTGTGTCATGACATCAGGCACAGACAGAGGACAGTGGCCTTGACAGTCAAAGATTTACTCTCCACACACACACCGATTGTCACATGTCGCTGAGTCCCTAATTCCCCCATTCCCTCCCAGGGCAATGTGCATGACTTGCTTCTTCTCTCTAGCCCAATTACAGCACACTCCTCCAGACAGTAGCACGTTCTATTAGCATAGTTATGATTAGCATTGTGGTGATCTGTGTGTTGTTCTCCCTTAGCCCTGAGGAGAGCTGACCCACTTCTAGTGAGTAGTGCTCAATCTGTTAGCGTGCTAGAGTATTAGCGTGAGGAGGGAGAACGATGGAGGAGACAGCGGACATTTTGTCTTCATCAGGGTCTGTTTCCTCCGGGTGAATGATATTCTCAGTCTCACCGTCTGTCTTCCAAGCCTTATGATCTGGTTTGTCGGAATGTCTGTCTCGTGTGTGTGTGTGGGGGGGAGGGTATGTGTGTGTGTGTATGTGTTTACGTGTGTGTACGTGTGCGTGTGTGTGTATTCGGTGCAATCTCCCAACCATAATACGTTGCTGCTTCAGTGGTCTGTGGAGGTGAGGAAAACTTCTTGTCTGTCTACTGAGGAAATAAAGGCCGTGTCTCCCAGCCAACTCCTCCTGCCTGGAACAGGAGTAGAACGTTATCTGGGACAGGACAATAAAACGTTACCTGGAACAGGAGTAGAACGTTATCTGGGACAGGCCAATAAAACGTTACCTACAACAGGAGTAGAACGTTATCTGGGACAGGACAATAAAACGTTACCTGGGACAGGACAATAGAATGTTACCTGGAAAAGGACAATAGAATGTTACCTGGAACAGGACAATAGAATGTTACCTGGAACAGGACAATAGAATGTTACCTGGAACAGGACAATAAAACGTTACCTACAACAGGAGTAGAACGTTATCTGGGACAGGACAATAAAACGTTACCTGGAACAGGAGTAGAACGTTATCTGGAACAGGACAATAAAACGTTACCTGGGGCAGGACAACAGAATGTTACCTGGAAAAGGACAATAGAATGTTACCTGGAACAGGACAATAGAATGTTACCTGGAACAGGACAATAAAACGTTACCTGGAACAGGAGTAGAACGTTATCTGGAACAGGAGTAGAACGTTATCTGGGACAGGACAATACAACGTTACCTGGAACAGGAGTAGAACGTTATCTGGGACAGGACAATAAAACGTTACTTGGAACAGGACTAGAACGTTATCTGGGACAGGACAATAAAACGTTACTTGGAAGAGGAGTAGAACGTTATCTGGGACAGGACAATAAAACGTTACCTACAACAGGAGTGGAACGTTATCTGGGACAGGACAATAGAACGTTACCTGGAACAGGAGTAGAATTTTATCTGGAACAGGACAATAAAACGTTACCTGGAACAGGAGTAGAACGTTATCTGGGACAGGACAATAAAACGTTACCTACAACAGGAGTAGAACGTTATCCTGGACAGGACAATACAACGTTACCTGGAACAGGAGTAGAACGTTATCTGGGACAGGACAATAAAACGTTACCTACAACAGGAGTGGAACGTTATCTGGGACAGGACAATAGAACGTTACCTGGAACAGGAGTAGAACGTTATCTGGAACAGGACAATAAAACGTTACCTGGAACAGGAGTAGAACGTTATCTGGGACAGGACAATAAAACGTTACCTACAACAGGAGTAGAACGTTATCCTGGACAGGACAATACAACGTTACCTGGAACAGGAGTAGAACGTTATCTGGGACAGGACAATACAACGTTACCTGGAACAGGAGTAGAACGTTATCTGGGACAGGACAATAAAACGTTACCTGGAACAGGAGTAGAACGTTATCTGGGACAGGACAATAGAACGTTACCTGGAACAGGAGTAGAACGTTATCTGGGAGAGACAATATAACGTTACCTGGAACAGGAGTAGAACGTTATCTGGGACAGGACAATAAAACGTTACCTACAACAGGAGTAGAACGTTATCTGGGACAGGAGTAGAACGTTATCTGGGACAGGACAATAAAACGTTACCTGGAACAGGAGTAGAACATTATCTGGGACAGGACAATAGAACGTTACCTGGAACAGGAGTAGAACGTTATCTGGGAGAGACAATATAACGTTACCTGGAACAGGAGTAGAACGTTATCTGGGACAGGACAATAAAACGTAACCTGGAACAGGAGTAGAACGTTACCTGGAACAGTAGTAGAACGTTACCTGGGACAGGAGTAGAACGTTACCTTGGACAGGAGTAGAACGTTATCTGGGACAGGACAATAAAACGTTACCTACAACAGGAGTAGAACGTTATCTGGGACAGAACAATACAACGTTACCTGGAACAGGAGTAGAACGTTATCTGGGACAGGACAATAAAACGTTACCTGGAACAGGAGTAGAACGTTATCTGGGACAGGACAATAGAACGTTACCTGGAACAGGAGTAGAACGTTATCTGGGACAGGACAATAAAACGTTACCTGGAACAGGAGTAGAACGTTATCTGGGACAGGACAATAAAACGTTACCTGGAACAGGAGTAGAACTTTATCTGGGACAGGACAATAGAACGTTACCTGGAACAGGACAATAGAATGTTACCTGGAACAGGAGAATATAATGTTACCTGGGACAGAACAATATAATGTTACCTGGAACAGGACAATAGAACGTTACCTGGAAAAGGACAATAGAATGTTTCCTGGGACAGGAGAATAGAACGTTACCTGGGACAGGACAATAGAATGTTACCTGGAACAGGACAATAGAACGTTACCTGGAAGAGGAGTAGAACGTTATCTGGGACAGGACAATAGAACGTTACCTGGAACAGGACAATAGAATGTTACCTGGAACAGGACAATAGAATGTTACCTGGAACAGGACAATAGAACGTTACCTGGAACAGGACAATGCAACGTTACCTGGAACAGTACAAAAGAATGTTACCTGAAACAGGACAATAGAACGTTACCTGGAACAGGACAATAGAACGTTACCTGGAACAGGACAATAGAACGTTACCTGGAACAGGACAATGGAATGTTACCTGGAACAGGACAATAAAACATTACCTGGAACAGGAGTAGAACGTTATCTGGAACAGGACAATAAAACATTACCTGGAACAGGAGTAGAACGTTATCTGGGACAGGACAATAAAACGTTAACTGGAACAGGAGTAGAACGTTATCTGGGACAGGACAATACAACGTTACCTGGAACAGGAGTAGAACGTTATCAGGGACAGGACAATAAAACTTTACCTGGAACAGGAGTAGAACGTTATCTGGGACAGGACAATACAACGTTACCTGGAAGAGGAGTAGAACGTTATCTGGGACAGGACAATAAAGCGTTACCTACAACAGGAGTAGAACGTTATCTGGGACAGGACAATAAAGCGTTACCTACAACAGGAGTAGAACGTTATCTGGGACAGGACAATAGAACGTTACCTACAACAGGAGTAGAACGTTATCTGGGAGAGACAATATAACGTTACCTGGAACAGGAGTAGAACGTTATCTGGGACAGGACAATAGAACGTTACCTGGAACAGGAGTAGAACGTTATCTGGGACAGGACAATAGAACGTTACCTGGAACAGGAGTAGAACGTTATCTGGGACAGGACAATAGAACGTTACCTGGAACAGGACAATAGAATGTTACCTGGAACAGGAGAATATAATGTTACCTGGGACAGAACAATACAATGTTACCTGGAACAGGACAATAGAACGTTACCTGGAACAGGACAATAGAATGTTTCCTGGGACAGGAGTAGAACGTTACCTGGGACAGGACAATATAATGTTACCTGGAACAAGACAATAGAATGTTACCTGGAACAGGACAATAGAACGTTACCTGGAAGAGGAGTAGAACGTTATCTGGGACAGGACAATAGAACTTTACCTGGAACAGGACAATAGAATGTTACCTGGAACAGGACAATAGAATGTTACCTGGAACAGGACAATAGAACGTTACCTGGAACAGAACAATAGAATGTTTCCTGTGACAGGAGAATAGAACGTTACCTGGGACAGGACAGTAGAATGTTACCTGGAACAAGACAATAGAATGTTACCTGGAACAGGACAATAGAACTTTACCTGGAACAGGAGTAGAACGTTATCTGGGACAGGACAATAGAACGTTACCTGGAACAGGACAATAGAATGTTACCTGGAACAGGAGAATATAATGTTACCTGGAACAGGACAATAGAACGTTACCTGGAACAGGACAATAGAATGTTTCCTGGAACAGGAGAATAGAACGTTACCTGGAACAGGACAATAGAATGTTACCTGGAACAAGACAATAGAATATTACCTGGAACAGGACAATAAAACGTTACCTGGAACAGTAAAATAGTATTTACCTGGAACAGGACAATAGAACGTTACCTTGAACAGTACAATAGAATGTTACCTGGAACAGGACAATAGAACGTTACCTGGAACAGGACAATAGAATGTTACCTGGAACAGGACAATAGAACGTTACCTGGGGCAGGACAATAGAATGTTACCTGGAACAGGACAATAGAACGTTACAAGGAACAGGACAATAGAACGTTACAAGGAACAGGACAATAGAACGTTACCTGGGGCAGGACAATAGAATGTTACCTGGAACAGGACAATAAAACGTTACCTGGAACAGGAGAATAGAATGTTACCTGGAACATGACAATATAATGTTACCTGGAACAGGACAATAGAACATTACCTGGAACAGGACAATATAACGTTACCTGGAGCAGGACAATAGAATGTTACCTGGAACAGGACAATAGAACGTTACCTAGAAAAGGAGAATAGAATGTTACCTGGAGCAGGACAATAGAATGTTACCTGGAGCAGGACAATAGAATGTTACCTGGAACAGGACAATAGAACGTTGCCTGGAACAAAAGAATAGAATGTTACCTGGAACAGGACAATAGAACGTTACCTGGACAGGACAATAGAATGGTACCTGGAACAGGACAATAGAACGTTACCTGGAACAGGACAATAGAATGTTACCTGGACAAGGACATTAGAACGTTATCTGGAACAGGACACTAGAATGTTACCTGGGACAGGACAATAGAATGTTACCTGGGACAGGACAATAGAATGTTATATGGAACAGGACAATAGAACGTTATCTGGAACAGGACACTAGAATGTTACCTGGGACAGGACAATAGAATGTTACCTGGAACAGGACAATAGAATGTTATCTGGAACAGGACACTAGAATGTTACCTGGGACAGGACAATAGAATGTTACCTGGAACAGGACAATAGAATGTTACCTGGGACAGGACAATAGAACGTTATCTGGAACAGGACAATAGAATGTTACCTGGGACAGGGCAATAGAATGTTACCTGGAACAGGACAATATAACGTTATCTTGGAACAGGACACTAGAATGTTACCTGGGACAGGACAATAGAATGTTACCTGGAACAGGACAATAGAATGTTACCTGGGACAGGACAATAGAACGTTATCTGGAACAGGACACTAGAATGTTACCTGGGACAGGACAATAGAATGTTACCTGGAACAGGACAATAGAACGTTATCTTGGAACAGGACACTAGAACGTTATCTGGGACAGGACAATAGAACGTTACTTGGAACAGGACAATAGAACGTTATCTGGGACAGGACAATAGAACGTTATCTGGAACAGGACACTAGAATGTTACCTGGGACAGGACAATAGAATGTTACCTGGAACAGGACAATAGAACGTTATCTTGGAACAGGACACTAGAATGTTACCTGGGACAGGACAATAGAATGTTACCTGGAACAGGACAATAGAATGTTACCTGGGACAGGACAATAGAACGTTATCTGGAACAGGACACTAGAATGTTACCTGGGACAGGACAATAGAATGTTACCTGGAACAGGACAATAGAACGTTATCTTGGAACAGGACACTCGAATGTTACCTGGGACAGGACAATAGAATGTTACCTGGAACAGGACAATAGAATGTTACCTGGAACAGGACAATAGAACGTTATCTGGAACAGGACACTAGAATGTTACCTGGGACAGGACAATAGAATGTTACCTGGGACAGGACAATAGAATGTTATATGGAACAGGACACTAGAATGTTACCTGGAACAGGACACTAGAATGTTACCTGGGACAGGACAATAGAACGTTTTCTGGAACAGGACACTAGAATGTTACCTGGGACAGGACAATAGAATGTTACCTGGAACAGGACAATAGAATGTTATCTGGAACAGGACACTAGAATGTTACCTGGGACAGGACAATAGAATGTTACCTGGAACAGGACAATAGAATGTTACCTGGGACAGGACAATAGAACATTATCTGGAACAGGACACTAGAATGTTACCTGGGACAGGACAATAGAATGTTACCTGGAACAGGACAATAGAACGTTATCTTGGAACAGGACACTAGAATGTTACCTGGGACAGGACACTAGAATGTTACCTGGAACAGGACAATAGAATGTTACCTGGAACAGGACAATAGAACGTTATCTGGAACAGGACACTAGAATGTTACCTGGGACAGGACAATAGAATGTTACCTGGGACAGGACAATAGAATGTTATATGGAACAGGACACTAGAATGTTACCTGGAACAAGACAATAGAATGTTACCTGGGACAGGACAATAGAACGTTATCTGGAACAGGACACTAGAATGTTACCTGGGACAGGACAATAGAATGTTACCTGGGACAGGACAATAGAATGTTATATGGAACAGGACACTAGAATATTACCTGGCAAAGATAAACAGAAGTTGTTGTAATATGGAAAATATTGTCATACTGAAATAGTACCTATCACATTACATATTTAGTAATGACAGGATGCATCGGAACGTTTTCTGTGACATAATACAATTATTATTATGGGAAAAAGCAGCATTAATGATACATAATAAAAGAAAGACGGCACTAATTTCAGAAAAGCCTGGGTACATCTAGCAACGTATGTAGTATACCCCTTTGGTGTGTGTGTGTGTTTATGTGTACATTTCTGTTTACATGGTGTTATGGAGAAACTACGTGTCACTTGGTTTAATTTTGTGAGGTTTGGTGTATTGTGTCAGGCATGTGTGTATGTGTGTTTTGTTTGAGTGTATGTCATTTGGTCTAATGGGGTGTAGTTGTATTGTGTCAAGTCCAAGCGTGTGAGAGTGGTTTATTGTATCTTTATTGTATCTGACGTGTTGGGCCCATATGGCCAGTGAGCAGACTGGTCCAGGACAAAAGATGGAGGATCGTTTGGCAGAGTACGGACCGTTTCCTCCGCAGGCCCCTCGTTCCTCTCGCTCCCCTTTGAGATGAGGTGATACACACACACAACTCTCACCTTCCGTATCCCTCTCTCCGTCTCTCCATCTCTCTCTGTCTCTACGTCTCTCCGTCTCTCTCGCTCTGTCCTACACACACACACACACACATACACACACATACGGTTGAGGTGTTATCAGGTCACTGTGTGAGGTAATGAAGCATTCTGCTGTGTCCTGCCAGGGCATTGGAGTGTGTGCCAGGCAGTGTATGTCCTGAGAGTGTGCATATGTCTCTGAGATGGGCACTGCCCAGTCTGGCTCAGGTTACTGTCCTGCCCAGGACTTCCTGTGCAGCAGATGTCACACCAGCATGGGAAGAGGAAGAGACACACACACACACACACACACACACACACACACACACACACACACACACACACACACACACACACACACACACACACACACACACACACACACACACACACACACACACACACACACACACACACACACACACACACACACACACACACACACACACACACACACACGGGGGAAACTGGGGGAATCTCTACATAAATCTAGTCCCCCTCCATCTTACCCTTGGGTGAGGAATGAAGACATGTCCACTGTTAAAACCCACAGGAACAGGCTACCACATAGGATAGGTCTACACGGCAAACATGGGCTTTTTGAACATATAGTGCACATTGTGAATGTGTCCACAGACGAAGGAGTTGTCATCGATCACAGGAGGTTGGTGGCACCTTATTTGGGGAGGACATCGATTTAATGTCTAGAGTGTGGAATGGTATCAAATACATCAAACACATGGTTTCCATGTGTTTGGTGACATTCCATCCTCTCCGTTTCAGCCATTGTTATGAGCCGTTCAGCAGTACTACCGATTTGTTACTCTTTTCATCACCTGCAGCCAATGTGAAGATCGAGTTATCAATTTTATTTTCTAAACATTATATGGTTTGGCATTTGAATTCTATTTGAAAGGAGTTTGTAATCCGTCAGCTGGTTTTGTTTTGAACAAAGAGCAGACTGCACATGTAGGCTACAGCCATCTCACTGGTCCTTTGTTTGCTGAGCTCCTGTCAGACAGATTGTCATTTTCGGTTAACATCCACAGTCACAGTAGATGATTGAATTCAGACTGTCTGTGTTTAATCAGGGCTGAGTCTGAATTTGGTCTGAATTCCATGTGTTCTATGTCTTCAGCGATAGTTTCACATTCTATGTTCTGCTCGGGTTCTGCTTTAGTTTTTTCAGTCTTAACAGCAATCCCTGCTTTCACATACGTGCTGACTTTTCCTGTTCAGGTAGTGCCTACGTGTTCAAACATTGTGCTATATGGGAGTGTTGTCAGAGTGCTATGTTACAGAGAGGAGGAGATGACATGTACATGCACTGTAAATGATTACTATTACGTAAAATATGAACCGTCAGTATTCTCTCACCCGCCTTCCTCCCACATGGCAGTCCAACTGTACTGTGCTGTACACACACACACGCACACGCATGCACACGCACACACGCGCAAGACTGAAACCTACAGCCAAGCATATATCATGAATTTAGAGTGATGCAGTTTCTCCTGGTGGAACAGAGGAGCGACTTCAGACGCTGAGACCTTGAGTCTTTAATGGCTGATGTGTGGGATGGAGCATTGGGATGGCAAGACGATCTTAGCTTGCTGTGTGTGTCTTTCTACATGTGAGTATGTGTGTGTATGTGCACACGCAAGCTTTGTGTGTATACGCCTACCATCAGAAACCCATCAAACTAACAGTTCTTCTGTATCCATGTGCCTGTGTCTTCTCTCCACACCACAGGAGGCTGGTGGCACCTTCATTGGGGAGGACGGGCTCGTGGTAATGGTTAGAGCGGAATTAATGGAAATGGTGTCAAATACATGGTTTCTATGTGTTTCATGCCATTCGCTCCGTTCCAGCCATTATTATGAGCCGTCCTCCCCTCAGCAGCCTCCACTGTTCCACACGTACACCTGACAGAGCATACTATCACCACAACCTCCACGGTTGATGTCAACACTTTCCATTCATTATTCAGTGCTACTGTAATTACTCTGTCTGAGTCGCGGTGAGCTGGTGTGGCTGCAGCCACAGCTGTTAATGTGAATAACAGGACTGTGGACTGACACCTAGCATCAAGGCCCAAGTCATACTGCTCTGTTTCTGTAGTGCGTCTATCTATAGGGTCCCTCTCTCTCCCGGCCCACTCAAGATCGTGCGTTTGACCATCGCGCGCATGTTGATTTTGTCCACCCACACTAGACGCGGTCAGGACACGCAGGTTGATTTTGTCCACCCACACTGGACGCGATGATGACACGTAGGTTGAAATATCAAAACAAACTCTGAACTAACTATATTAATTTGGGGACAGGTTGAAAAGTTAACATTTATGGCAATTTAGCTAGCTAGCTTGCTGTTGCTAGCTAATTTGTCCTGGGATATAAACATTGGGTTGGTATTTTACCCGAAATGCACAAAGTCCTCCACTCTAACAATTAATTAGGGCTAGGCCCCTTTTTTCTCAATTTCTGCCTGAATGACATGCTCAAAGTAAACTGCCTGTTGCTCAGACCCTGAAGCCAGGATATGCATATAATTGGTACCATTGGAAAGAAAACACTTAGAAGTTTGTAGAAATGTTAAAATAATGTAGGAGAATATAACACAATAGATAGGATAGGAGAAAATCCAAAGGAAAACCAACCAGAATCTTTTTTGAGAGCCCATGCTCTTACAATGGAAAGTATAGGGGCATACTAAATTCTAGCTCCCAGGATGCAATTCCTATGGCTTCCACAGGGTGTCAGCAGTCTATGTTCAAGGTATCAGGCTTGTAACTTCCAAAATGAATAAGAAAGATCAGTTTTAGCACAGGGACACAGTCTTGGAAATTTGTGTATGTGCGTGCGATGAAGACGCACCTGCTAAAATCAGTTTTCAATTGAACATACTTCTTTCCGTAAGAAATATTATAGTTTGATTACATTTTAGGGTACCTGAGGAGTACATAGAAACATATTTTGACTTGTTGAAACAAAGTTTAGGAGTAGATTTTCGGATTCCTTTCGTTCCATGTTGAAGGAGTGGATTACTCAAATCGATGGCGCCAACTAAACAGACTTTTTGGGATATATAGAAGGATTTTATCTGACAAAACGACATTACAAGTTATAGCTGTGTTAGCAAAACAGTTCTGTAGTTTAGCATCTGCTTCATCTGACAACTTTTTTATAGACCGAGTCACTGGTGCTTCCTGCTTTAATTTTGCTTGTAAGCAGGAATCAGGAGGATAGAGTTATGGTCAGATTTGCCAAATGGAACGTGAGGGAGAGCTTTGTACGCGTCTCTGTGTGTGGAGTAAAGGTGGTGTAGAATTTTTTTCCTTCTGGTTGCATATTTAACATGCTGATAGAAATGAGGTAAAACTGATTTAAGTTTCCCTGCATTAAAGTCCCCGGCCACTAAGAGCACCACCTCTGAATTCGTGTTTTCCGGTTAGCTTATGGCGGAATACAGCTCACTGAGTGCGGTTTTAGTGCCAGCCTCGATCTGTGGTGGTATGTAGACAGCTACGAAAAATACAGATGAAAACTCTCTAGGTAGATAGTGTGGTCTACAGCTTATCATGAGATACTCTACCTCAAGCGAGAACAACACTGAGACTTCCTTAGATAACATGCACCAGCTATTGTTTACAAATATGCATAGGCCCCTCCCCATGTCTTACCAGAGGCTGCTGTTCTGACTTGCCGATAGAGTGTATAACCCACCAGCTGTATGTTCTTAAGGTCGTCGTTCAGCCACAACTCGGTGAAACATAAGATATTACAGTTTTTAATGTCCCGTTAGTAGGATATACGTACTTTCAGTTCATCCCATTTATTTTCCAGGAATTGAATGTTAGCTAGCAGAACGGAAGGCAAGGGGAGATTAGCCACTCATCGACTCACCCTCACAAGGCATCCTGATCACGTTCCGCGAAATGTTTCCTTTGTCCAGCGAATCACAGGGATCTGGGCCTGGTCGGGTGTCTGTAGTATATCCCTCGCATCCGAGTCATTGAAGAAGAACTCCTCCTCCATTTTGAGGTGAATAATCCCAGTTCTGATGTCCAGAAGCTCTTTTCGGTCATAAGAGACGGAAGCAGCAACATTATGTACAAAACAAGTTATGAACAACGCGTAAAAACTAACAAAATAGCATTGTTGGTTAAGAGCCCATAAGACAGTAGCCCTACCCTCCGACGCCATCTTGAGTTTGAGGGTATATCCTCCTAAAAACCAATGAGGAGATGGGAGAGAAAGGACTTGCAGCGCGTCAAGCATCACAAATATAACCAAGTTCTATTTTAGTTTCTGGCTACGCTGACTCTCGTTGAAGCGCGTGAGCAGTGTTAGTGCAATGATTGAATAACATGTATGTGTAAATATATTTTGCAACGCTTGCACATGCGACGCGTGCGGTGTGGTCAGCATGTTAGTCAGGGGACCGCTTACGTCAGCACATCAGAGAGAGAGAGGGAAAATGTGAAAACAAATCAAATTATGGTCAACTTCCTTATCTATTAAGTAAAATACCATAATGTGCCATCACAGCCGAAAGATTTGTGACATGTTGCCACAAGAAAAGGGCGACCTGCTAAGAAGAACGAACACCATTGTAAATACAACCCATATTTATGTTCATTTATTTTCCCTTTTGTACTTGAACTATTTGCCCACTGTTACAACACTGTACATAGCTATAATATTTTCTGAGTGTAATGTTTACTGTTCATTTCTGATTGTTTAATTAACTTTTGTTCATTATCTACAGTATTTCACGTGCTATGGCAATGTGAACATATGTTTCCCCTGCCAATGAAGGCCTTTGAATTGAACTGAAAGAGAGAGAATGAGAAATCCTCCACACGTCTACTGTCATTGAAAACCTTATTCTAAAGTCCAGTGTTATGAGGTCCAATGAGGAATGCCCAGATGTATGTGGTTTTGTTGATTTGGTAAACTGTGGAAATATTAAAGCATAAAATTGTTGGTTGTATTTTAGCTTTATTATTAATCCTCCTGACTGATATTATCTTGTGATCATGGCAGCCATTTTGTTGGTCTGAGTTCTTTCTCATCTGGTCTGTGTGGGCATCAAGGGAAGAGCCCCAGATGTCAGTGTTATTCTTCATTCTGATAATTGGTTTAATTACTGTCTGCTACACACATACCAACACACGCACGCACATGCACACCTAAAAGTACACCTGCGTGTTCACCAGTGCATGCACACATGCACGTTCTCTCTCTTTCACACACACACACACACACACACACACACACACACACACACACACACACACACACACACACACACACACACACACACACACACACACACACACACACACACACACCGCTTCAGGAATCAGACAGCCGTACACTTACCTTGTATTGCATGAGATTGCTGTCAAAGCTGCTCTCTCAAATACCCCACAGCAACATATAGGTATTTTTCCATCTTTATCTACAATGAGCCACAGTGTACTAGAAAAATGTCGTCAACACAGTGGTGGAATATGTGAATACTGCAAGTGGCAATACTCCTAGTCTTCAGAGATGTTTGGCTGTATCTTGGAATTTTCTCTATAATATCCCGTGTCAGTCAGGTTAATGTTACATTGATGTCTGTACAGAGGGTGGTATATACTGTATAATGTATAGAGTGTTGTTTTGGACATGGACTCTGCTCTGCTGTGATTAGCCCTCTGCTATTCTCTAACCCTGAAGCGGAGAACAGTGAGAGAGGCTGTGGTAGTTAATGTGTATTATTCATGCTTATGGACCAGACTGGCCCTGAGCACTGTCCGCATGTCTGGCTGCAGAGCACCACTGACAGCTACTGGCTCACTGCACATTAGATTACATGTGTTCTGTCTGTCTGTTTCTGTCTGTCTGTTTCTGTCTGTCTGCCTGTTTCTGTCTGTCTGTTTCTGTCTGTCTGCCTGTTTCTGTCTGTCTGTTTCTGTCTGTCTGTTTCTGTCTGTCTGCCTGTTTCTGTCTGCCTGTTTCTGTCTGTCTGCCTGTTTCTGTCTGTTTCTGTCTGCTTGTTTCTGCCTGTGTCTGTCTGCTTGTTTCTGCCTGTGTCTGTCTGTCTGTCTGTCTGTCTGTCTGTCTGTCTGTCTGTCTGTCTGTCTGTCTGTCACTCACTCACTCACTCACTCACTCACTCACTCACTCACTCACTCACTCACTCACTCACTCACTCACTCACTCACTCACTCACTCACTCACTCACTCTGTTCTCTCTCTGCTCTCTCACGTACACACACTCTCACCAACCAAGGTCTAATGGCATCATCTCCCTCTTTCTCTCTCTCCTTCGCTCTGATGGACTTTTGCAGTACCTCTCCCCCCTCCCCCAAAGGTTGATCTCTCTGTGAGAGGTGATGATGGAGTGGTAGGGGGGTTCTTTTATCTTCCCCACACACTGACAGGCTGACAAAGGGGGGGGGGGGGTGATATTATGTCTCAATATTCCGTCAGCATGGGGACTTGCACATGAAGAGAGGCTGACATTCAATAATCCTCCTCGTCTGAAAGACACCTATGCAGTAGACACAGAGGGAGAGGGGGGATGGAGGGAGGGAGGGATGGAGGCAGCAGGGGGAGAGGAGGATGGAAGGAGGGAGAGATGGAGGGATGGAGGGATGGAGGGATGGAGGCAGCAGGGGGAGAGGATGGAAAGAGGGAGGGATGGAGGCAACAGGGGAGAGGAGGTTGCAAGGAGGGAGGGATGGAGGCAGCAGGGGGAGGGTGGATGGAAGGAGGGATGGAGAGATGGAGGCAGCACGGGGAGGGTGGATGGAAGGAGGGATGGAGGGATGGAGGCAGCAGGGGGAGGGTGGATGGAAGGAGGGATGGAGGGATGGAGGCAGCAGGGGGAGAGGAGGATGCAAGGAGGGAGGGATGGAGGCAGCAGGGGGAGGTTGGATGGAAGGAGGGATGGAGGAAGCAGGGGAGAGGGTGGATGGTTCAGAGAGGGTGGATGGTTCATTGTGTAATTGGTTATGCTAAATCCCCCCAGTCATGTGTCTAAAAGGGGAGGCCAGACAGTGGGTAGTCTAGGGGAGAAGAAGAAACGACTCTATGGAGAACACTCTCCTCTCTTCTCTCTCGCTATCTCTCGCTCTCTCTCTCTCTCTCTGTCACTCTCTCTCTCTCTCTCTCACCCTCCTACTCTCACCCTCTCTCTCTCTCTCTCTCTCACTCTCTCTGTTTCTCTTGCTTGAGTGAGCGTCCCTCTCCAAACTTCATGGCTTTCCATAAGTGCTTCTCTGCTTATGTAGTGGTGTGTGTGTGTGTGTGTGTGTATGTGTGTGTGTGTGAGACACAATCTTGTTTCAGCTCTGATGTCAAACGGTCACAATGATGTCAATGTGTGTTGTGTTATGTTGTGTTTTGTTGTGTTATGTTGTGTGTGTGTTGTGTTGTGTGTGTGTGTCTGAGAATGTGTATTTCTGTGAGAATGTGCCTGCATGAGTGAATGTGCGTTTACCCGTATGTATGAATTCAGCAGTGGGTGTATGTGTGTGTATGTATTATATGTCCTGATTCTTTGTGTCTGTCGTAGTCCTTTGTCTAAATCTGTTACTCCTGTATCTGTTAATCTGTCCCCACTGCCTGTCTGAGCTCCTGACTCCACACACATCTAATCTCATATCCTTCTGCTCAGCACACTTTAAAAGGTGTGTGTGTGTAGATTTCAGATTTCACCTATTTAATATACACCATATAGTTTCTAGCTTCAATTTTGCTACAGTATCAACCAAATGTATTTATAAAGCCCTGTTAACATCAGCCGATGTCACAAAGTGCAATACAGATACCAGCCTAAAACCCCAAACAGCAAGCAATACAGATGTAGAAGCATGGTGGCTAGGAAAAACTCCCTAGAAAGGCCAGAACCTAGGAAGAAACCTAGAGAGGAACCAGGCTCTGAGGGGTAGTCAGTCCTCTTCTGGCTGTGCCAAGTGGAGATTATAAGAGTACATGGTCATTTAAGGCCAGATTGTTTTTCAAGATTTTCAAACGTTCATAGATGACTAGCAGGGTCAAATCAGTGGTTGTAGAATATGCAACAGGTCAGTACCTCAGAGTAAATGTCAGTTGGCTTTTCATAGCCGAGCGTTCAGAGGTCGAGACAGCAGGTGCGGTAGAGAGAGAGTCAAAAACAGCAGGTCCGGGACAAGGTAGCACGTCCAGTGAACAGGTCAGGGTTCCAGAACAGTTGAAACTAGAGGAGCAGCACGACCAGGTGGACTGGGGACAGCCAGGAGTCATCAGGCCAGGTAGTCCTGAGGCTACCTGGTCTGATCCTAGGGCTCCGTCATCACCCTTCTGGAGCCCGTCATCACCCTTCTGGAGCTCGTTATCACCCTTCTGGACCCCGTCATCACCCTTCTGGAGCCCGTCATCACCCTTCTGGAGCTCGTTATCACCCTTCTGGACCCCGTCATCACCCTTCTGGACCCCGTCATCACCCTTCTGGACCCCTTTATCAACCTTCTGGACCCCGTCATCATTCTTCTGGACCCCGTTATCACCCTTCTGGACCCCGTTATCACCCTTCTGGACCCCGTTATCACCCTTCTGGAGCCCGTCATCACCCTTCTGGAGCCCGTCATCACCCTTCTGGAGCCCGTCATCACCCTTCTGGAGCTCGTTATCACCCTTCTGGACCCCGTCATCACCCTTCTGGACCCCGTCATCACCCTTCTGGACCCCTTTATCAACCTTCTGGACCCCGTCATCACCCTTCTGGACCCCGTTATCACCCTTCTGGAGCCTGTCATCACCCTTCTGGAGCCTGTCATTACCCTTCTGGAGCCCGTCATCACCCTTCTGGAGCCTGTCATCACCCTTCTGGAGCCCGTCATCACCCTTCTGGACCCCGTCATCACCCTTCTGGACCCCGTCATCACCCTTCTGGACCCCGTCATTACCCTTCTGGACCCCGTCATCACCCTTCTGGAGCCCGTCATCACCCTTCTGGAGCCCGTCATCACCCTTCTAGAGCCCGTCATCACCCTTCTGGAGCACGTCATCACCCTTTTGGAGCACGTCATCACCCTTCTCTGTGCTTTATGCTTCAACACCCTCTAAATGGTTAAATGGGTTCCTCCACAATACCAGCCAATAGACCAAAAGAGCTTATTCTATTGAAGCCCCTTCAAGTTCTCCTGAAACAACAAGATTTAGATAGAACTAGGAGGACAGGTCCCCTTCTCTCAATCTTTCTGTCTTTCTGTCTTTCTGACTTTCTCCCTTTCTCTAGTTCTCTATTTCTCTCTTTCTCTATTTATTTCTGTTTGCCTCTCTCTTTCATCTTTCTCTCACTCTCTCTCTCTCTTTCTCTCTCTCTTTTTCTCTTCATCGACCGATCCTCCCTCCCAATCTCTTTGCAACTGAATTAATTTAATAAAACCATCTTAGTTAAGTGAAGTGAAGGCTCACTAATGCAGGCTCTTCTGAATAAATCCTGGAGACAAAATCGATGGGCTTTGTTGAAGACACCGCGCTAGCGAACGCAAATGCTAATTTGCACGGCTATTCGTGCGCTGCCATGGTTACTGGAGGGCGTCTGAAGGTCACTCGTCTGCACTTCAAGGCAGAGAGCTAATACATACATACATGCAACGGACTGGAGGATGTGGGCCCACCTCAACAACAACAGAGGGGGGTGGGAAGGATAGATAAGGAGGGGCCAGACGGATGTGGTACGCTCGCTCGCGCATTGGCATTGGCAGCTGGTGAGGCTGTTCAGAGGGCTAAAACTAACACCCAATCCCCTCTTTACCCTGAGCCCCGCACGCACACCTCTGCTCATCCCTGTCTGGACACAAGGAGATTGGAATGTCCCTCAACTCACCACGCCGCATGGGGTTTCATCTTCCTTTAATCCTACTAGTTACCTGCTGCCGAAATGACTGAGCCTCCAAAACCAAATGATGGAGGGAAAAGCATTGTGATGCATAAACATGCGATAAGGAAAAGGGTTATATTGAAAATGGGATACTGTAGTGTGTGTGTGTGTGTGTGTGTGTGTGTGTGTGTGTGTGTGTGTGTGTGTGTGTGTGTGTGTGTGTGTGTGTGTGTGTGTGTGTGTGTGTGTGTGTGTGTGTGTGTGTGTGTGTGTGTGTGTGTGTGTGTGTGTGGGGCGGGGGGCGCTCTGTGTGTCCCTCTCCATCTCCATGAATATTGAACAACACACTCATAGGATGACCCTTCCATGCATTTACATGTGCACTTTATCAAGATATATAGCCGCATAGCCTTCTGCGTGTGTGTGGGCGGGTGTACGAGTGTGTGTGTGTGCGTGTGTACGCTGGTGTGTTTGTGTGCATGTGAGAGAGAGAGAGACATATACGTTTAATACATGAACAGGCTGATTCATGCCTGTATTGGACTATTGAATACATCTATCTACATTGTGTTATCTATACCTCTGAACATGGATCTGACCCCACTGCAACCTTTTCATGTCCTCAACGTATCACTAAATCACTTAACATAGGACTACACGCTAGTGCATACACACGTGCACACACACTTACCAGGGTTTTGGTTAGGGAAATGTGGTGCTGGACATCTGACTGTCAGTATTTGAATTTACCGGACATTCGAGAGATTTATCGGACCCACATACATTGGGTGTGTAATGTGATTAGGGTGTCCACCCCGGTGCTCAGAATGACAGAAATCACATTTACATTATGGTAATTCATCTGAACAGAACGTGCACGTCGAGGATGCAGTGATGTGGTCCTTCTTACCGAATTCGGATGTTCACTTTGAGCATGTTAGAATAACTGTTCACATTTACTTTTCCTCAGCCAACAAGACGAGTAACCAACAGCAAAATCAGTAACCAATGTCAATCTACAGTCTCCCATAGTAGAAAAGTTAGACTATTCTATTGGTCAGCTTGTCATTCTGTGCGAGAAAAACAGCCTATCCCAGACTCTGGGACAGATGTGGGGGAGGGGGACGGACGGACAGAGAGACAACGAGACAGACAGAAAATAAGGGAAGGACACCATAGGTGTGTTGTCCAGCAGACCCTGTATGTCATTCTTATTAAAACCAGATCAGGGTATGGAATTCAATCAATCAATCAAGTTTATTTTATATAGCCCTTCGTACATAAGCTAATATCTCGAAGTGCTGTACAGAAACCCAGCCTAAAACCCCAAACAGCTAGTAATGCAGGTGTAGAAGCACGGTGGCTAGGAAAAACTCCCTAGAATTCAGTGTTCAATAAAGGCCTTTCAGTATTCATGTGATGTATTCATGTGTTACATTCATATGCGATGTGCCAGGGACATCATGGACACTGTCACCTAGAAAACACACCATGTTTTTCAGGTGTGTCCGTCACAGAGATCAGTGTAGTTAAATATGTAATCCTATGGTGTTCCGTCCCTTGTTCTCTGACTTTCTCGGTCTCTCTCGGTCTCTCTCAGGTCTCTCTCGGTCTCTCTCAGGTCTCTCTCGGTCTCTCTCAGGTCTCTCTCGGTCTCTCTCGGTCTCTCTCGGGTCTCTCTCGGTCTCTCTCGGTCTCTCTCGGTCTCTCTCGGTCTCTCTCGGTCTCTCTCGGTCTCTCTCAGGTCTCTCTGAGGTCTCTCTCAGGTGTCTCTCGGACTCTCTCAGGTCTCTCTCGGTCTCTCTCGGACTCTCTCAGGTCTCTCTCAGGTCTCTCTCAGGTCTCTCTGAGGTCTCTCTCAGGTCTCTCTCGGTCTCTCTCGGTCTCTCACGGTCTCTTTCGGTCTCTCTCGGTCTCTCTCGGTCTCTCTCGGTCTCTCTCAGGTCTCTCTCGGTCTCTCTCGGTCTCTCTCAGGTCTCTCTCGGTCTCTCTCAGGTCTCTCTCGGTCTCTCTCGGTCTCTCTCAGGTCTCTCTCGGTCTCTCTCAGGTCTCTCTCGGTCTCTCTCAGGTCTCTCTCAGGTCTCTCTCGGTCTCTCTCGGTCTCTCTCAGGTCTCTCTCGGTCTCTCTCAGGTCTCTCCCGGTCTGTCTTGGTCTCTCTCGGTCTCCCTGTACAAAAAAACATGGCTTAGACGAAAGAGTTGCAGAAATGTTTTCCATGCAAATGTTTTCCATGCGAAATTAATAATGGAATCCTATGATACAAAAACATTCCTATCAACCGTGTGTGTGTGTGTGTGTGTGTGTGTGTGTGTGTGTGTGTGTGTGTGTGTGTGTGTGTGTGTGTGTGTGTGTGTGTGTGTGTGTGTGTGTGTGTGTGTGTGTGTGTGTGTGTGGAGAGTGCAGCCCTTCTCTATTTCTAATGTATATGTGAGTCTGTGTCTCGCTCCTCTCTGACACACAACACACTGGAATGAGGCCAGGATGTGTGAGGGGGCTGTCCCTGTCTGTCCTCCAGAACTCCATACTATACTACTGTCTGGCTGTCACAGGGATTATGCTTCTCTGTGTGGTTGTCCTGGGTTACTAGAGGGCACAGTCAGTCACCCCGCCTGCTGTATGATTAGAGGGGATGTTTTGATTGTATCTTTGTGTTCAGTTAGGATGAACAGACCCCCCCACAGACTGTGACCCCTGCACCAGACAGTCTCACAAACACACACACACATTATATAGTATCTAGGCTGATGTGTGTGTGTGTGTGTGTGTGTGTGTGTGTGTGTGTGTGTGTATGTGTGTGTGTGTGTGTGTGTGTGTGTGTGTGTGTGTGTGTGTGTGTGTGTGTGTGTGTGTGTGTGTGTGTGTGTGTGTGTGTGTGTGTGTGTGTTGGAGAGGGTGTATTGGTGTTCGAGTGTGCGTTTGCATGAGACAGAATGAGAGAGGAGTGTTATTCACATCTGCGTTACGGTCTATAAGGTTTGAATGTGTATTGTTGTGCTTAAGTGTGTGTGCCTATATTTACACGTTTGATAGGTTGAAACGTTGGTTAAGTTATGTAGGCTAGGCCTATCTCCGAGTGTGTGATGTGTGAGTGTGCATCTATGTGAGAAGGAACATTCTCTTCTACTTGGGCCACAATTCAATCAAACACACATAGCATAATTTATGCAGAATCATATGAAGACAGTAGCTTTTCTCAGCTGTGGGCAGAATGCTTTAGGTTACTGTTGGATAAGCAGGAAGACTCCCCTGACAGGCAGCTACCTGCCAGTATTCAGAATCAGAAGTAGGCCTAGATCTATGCAGTAGGCAGCAGTAGTTTGTTAACAACGTTGGCAGTGGGTGTGATTAAATCCAGATGTGTTTTTGATGTTTGCGTGATTGTGTATATCTGCATGAGGGGGCGATGTAGTTACCACTGCTAGGTGATAGGCTATGTGTAGTCTTGTGAGGGGCCTGTGTATTTATTTGCCAGTTTCTATGAGATTGTGTGAGTGTATCCTTGTGAGGGGGAAGCATGTTTACCACTGTGTGTGTGTGCGTGTGTATATCTTTGTGAGGGGGCAGTGTAAATGATTTAAGTCGCCATGACTCATTTGCCATTACTCAACGCCGCTCCCCGCTTTTCCCCCGCATCTCGTGAAGCCGGCATGGCCTGACGCTCCGAGCTGTATGAAAAACACTCCCTCTCTCTGCATCAGCAATCCACACAGCCAGGCTCCTTGCAGATTCCAAGATACATGAATTCTGAATGTTTCCCTTCACCTGTGTGAGTGACACAAACCACTACTATTCCTTCTCCTCTCCCACTTCAGAACACCAGTAAAGACTATATCCCTCATCTCATCCTCAATAAACCTCCAGGGAAAATGAGAACCGGAAAGGATAACATGGAGAGAAAAAAATGGATTCATGACTGGAGACTGATTGGCCGTCAACATGAATGACATGTCTGTATTCCTGGTTTTCTGGCCTGTCTATTGGCCGGTGCTCATTCTGCATAGATCCACAAATCCTATCCTCCCTCACGGTGCATGTAGACAGCAGAACTGGCAGTGATAGCATGTGGAGTCTTCCATCTCGGTCTTGGTAGATCTGGTAAGCAGTTCCCCTCATTACGCCATTGATCTTTCCGCTATTAAAACGCCACCTGGATTGATGTGTAGGTAACACAGTCCGACTGGTATCCCCCACATTTCTCAGCCAGCTGTTGTAACGAAAAACAGAGCGAGTGGAAACTGATCAGGAGATAGATAATAAACTGGAGTCAGAGCTGTGAATGATATGCATGTCCGGGATTCAGTCAAGGTGACAGACATTGTACAGGACATTAAACACTTTCTCTTACTCTCCCATTCTCTACCATTGTCTATTTCTCTCTCTTTCTGTCTCTCTTGCTCTTGATCTCACTGTGTACACACGGACACACACACAAACACACACTATCTCTTGCACACAAAATCTCACCTTCCCTAACGCACACACACTCACACACACATTGACAAACATGCAGACCCATCAAATGATTTGGCTTTGTGGTGGAGAAACAGGGGAGAAACATTTTATTTTGTAGAAAAACAGGAAGTCCTTATATTACACAACCCTGAGTCAGTCATTACACGCTCAGCCAAAGAGGACCATTAAGTATTTCCAAGTGGCCTTCAATTCTCACTCCTGCTCTTTTTTCTATTATATTTATTTTTTCTCTCACTTCTGTTCTTAAATTACAGCATGTTGTGCGATAATAATCTAACTGTTCAATCTCCTCAGTGGTTATGTTGAAGATAATGTTGTTTTTTTAGGTACTTTTGAAGTGTATTTGAAATATTGTGTTCTGACCTCATTTTGGACAGGAGCTATATGCTAACTCCGAATAGCAGGTCATTTTGGACAGGAGCTATATGCTAACTCTGAATAGCAGGTCATTTTGGACAGGAGCTATATGCTAACTCTGAATATCAGGTAATTTTGGACAGGAGCTATATGCTAACTCTGAATATCAGGTAATTTTGGACAGGAGCTATATGCTAACTCTGAATAGCAGGTCATTTTGGACAGGAGCTATATGCTAACTCTGAATATCAGGTAATTTTGGACAGGAGCTATATGCTAAATCTGAATAGCAGGTCATTTTGGACAGGAGCTATATGCTAAATCTGAATAGCAGGTCATTTTGGACAGGAGCTATATGCTAACTCTGAATAGCAGGTCATTTTGTACAGGAGCTATATGCTAACTCTGAATATCAGGTAATTTTGGACAGGAGCTATATGCTAACTCTGAATATCAGGTCATTTTGGACAGGAGCTATATGCTAACTCTGAATAGCAGGTCATTTTGGACAGGAGCTATATGCTAACTCTGAATATCAGGTCATTTTGGACAGGAGCTATATGCTAAATCTGAATAGCAGGTCATTTTGGACAGGAGCTATATGCTAACTCTGAATAGCAGGTCATTTTGGACAGGAGCTATATGCTAACTCTGAATAGCAGGTCATTTTGGACAGGAGCTATATGCTAACTCTGAATAGCAGGTAATTTTGGACAGGAGCTATATGCTAACTCTGAATATCAGGTCATTTTGGACAGGAGCTATATGCTATCTCTGAATAGCAGGTCATTTTGGACAGGAGCTATATGCTAACTCTGAATAGCAGGTCATTTTGGACAGGAGCTATATGCTAAATCTGAATAGCAGGTCATTTTGGACAGGAGCTATATGCTAACTCTGAATAGCAGGTCATTTTGGACAGGAGCTATATGCTATCTCTGAATAGCAGGTCATTTTGGACAGGAGCTACATGCTAACTCTGAATAGCAGGTCATTTTGGACAGGAGCTATATGCTAAATCTGAATAGCAGGTCATTTTGGACAGGAGCTATATGCTAAATCTGAATAGCAGGTCATTTTGGACAGGAGCTACATGCTAACTCTGAATAGCAGGTCATTTTGGACAGGAGCTATATGCTAACTCCGAATAGCAGGTCATTTTGGACAGGAGCTATATGCTAACTCCGAATAGCAGGTCATTTTGGACAGGAGCTATATGCTAACTCTGAATATCAGGTCATTTTGTGGACAAGGTAGCTTTCCATTCTCAGCCATCCTTAACCGTTGTACCTTAGCCTAGCAGCACAGTAGCTACAAGGTCACTCATATGACCTATGCAAAGCATCATGTGTCCTGCTGGAGAGGTGCTAATGAACCTGTGAGCCATGCCAGCTCCAAGGTGAAGTTCCTGCTTGGTACAGATCCAGGATCAGTTTCCCCTCCCCTAATCCTAACCGTAACCATTAGTGTGGCAAACGCAAACTCTAGATCAGCCATATCAGGGGTTTAATCCAAGCCCTGGTACCAGCAGCACAGACACTGCTCTGCTCTACACCCACTGAGACAGGGAAGCCACCACTGGAGTTAAGCTACTGTCTGGGAAGAGAGAGGGAAGGAAGAGAGGATGGTAGAGGAGGGGGAGGACTGGGATGAGGAGGCTAGTGTTACTGTCTGGGGAGAGAGAGGGAAGGAAGAGAGGATGGTAGAGGAGGGGGAGGACTGGGATGAGGAGGCTAGTGTTACTGTCTGGGGAGAGAGAGGGAAGGAAGAGAGGATGGTAGAGGAGGGGGAGGACTGGGATGAGGAGGCTAGTGTTACTGTCTGGGGAGAGAGAGGGAAGGAAGAGAGGATGGTAGAGGGGGGGGAGGACTGGGATGAGGAGGCTAGTGTTACTGTCTGGGGAGAGAGAGGGAAGGAAGAGAGGATGGTAGAAGGGGGGGGGACTGGGATGAGGAGACTAGTGTTACTGTCTGGGGAGAGAGAGGGAAGGAAGAGAGGATGGTAGAGGAGGGGGAGGACTGGGATGAGGAGGCTAGTGTTAATGTCTGGGGAGAGAGAGGGAAGGAAGAGAGGATGGTAGAGGAGGGGGAGGACTGGGATGAGGAGGCTAGTGTTACTGTCTGGGGAGAGAGAGGGAAGGAAGAGAGGATGGTAGAGGAGGGGGAGGACTGGGATGAGGAGGCTAGTGTTACTGTCTGGGGAGAGAGAGGGAAGGAAGAGAGGATGGTAGATGAGGGGGAGGACTGGGATGAGGAGGCTAGTGTTACTGTCTGGGGAGAGAGAGGGAAGGAAGAGAGGATGGTAGAGGAGGGGGAGGACTGGGATGAGGAGGCTAGTGTTACTGTCTGGGGAGAGAGAGGGAAGGAAGAGAGAATGGTAGAGGAGGGGGAGGACTGGGATGAGGAGGCTAGTGTTACTGTCCGGGGAGAGAGAGGGAAGGAAGAGAGGATGGTAGAGGAGGGGGAGGACTGGGATGAGGAGGCTAGTGTTACTGTCTGGGGAGAGAGAGGGAAGGAAGAGAGGATGGTAGAGGAGGGGGAGGACTGGGATGAGGAGGCTAGTGTTACTGTCTGGGGAGAGAGAGGGAAGGAAGAGAGGATGGTAGATGAGGGGAGGACTGGGATGAGGAGGCTAGTGTTACTGTCTGGGGAGAGAGAGGGAAGGAAGAGAGGATGGTAGAGGAGGGGGAGGACTGGGATGAGGAGGCTAGTGTTACTGTCTGGGGAGAGAGAGAGAAGGGGAGAGAGGAGGGGGGAGGACTGGGATGAGGAGGCTAGTGTTACTGTCTGGGGAGTGAGAGAGAAGGGGATAGAGGAGGGGGAGGACTGGGATGAGGAGGCTAGTGTTACTGTCTGGGGAGTGAGAGAGAAGGGGAGAGAGGAGGGGGGAGGACTGGGATGAGGAGGCTAGTGTTACTGTCTGGGGAGTGAGAGAGAAGGGGATAGAGGGGGAGGAGTGGGATGAGGAGGTTAGTGTTACTGTCTGGGGAGTGAGAGAGAGGGGGATAGAGGAGGGGGAGGACTGGGATGAGGAGGTTAGTGTTACTGTCTGGGGAGTGAGAGAGAGAGGGAGAGAAGGATAAAAGAGGGAGAGAGAAGGGGATAGAGGAGGTAGAGATAAGAACTAGCTGTTATCACTGTAGTGAGACAGAGACAAGGGATATTGATCAAATGAGTGAAAAGTGAAAGGGAGGGCTGGAGAGATGGGGAAATAGAGAGAAACAGCTAGGGAGAGAGGTTGAGGCATAGATAGTGTGTGAGAGAGGGGGACTTAAAGGTAGAGTAATGGAGAGAAACAGCTAGGGAGAGAGGTTGAGGCATAGATAGTGTGTGAGAGAGGGGGACTTAAAGGTAGAGTAATGGAGAGAAACAGCTAGGGAGAGAGGTTGAGGCATAGATAGTGTGTGAGAGAGGGGGACTTAAAGGTAGAGTAATGGAGAGAAACAGCTAGGGAGAGAGGTTGAGGCATAGATAGTGTGTGAGAGAGGGGGACTTAAAGGTAGAGTAATGGAGAGAAACAGCTAGGGAGAGAGGTTGAGGCATAGATAGTGTGTGAGAGAGGGGGACTTAAAGGTAGAGTAATGGAGAGAAACAGCTAGGGAGAGAGGTTGAGGCATAGATAGTGTGTGAGAGAGGGGGACTTAAAGGTAGAGTAATGGAGAGAAACAGCTAGGGAGAGAGGTTGAGGCATAGATAGTGTGTGAGAGAGGGGGACTTAAAGGAAGAGTAATGGAGAGAAACAGCTAGGGAGAGAGGTTGAGGCATAGATAGTGTGTGAGAGAGGGGGACTTAAAGGTAGAGTAATGGAGAGAGGGAGAGAAGGATGCTAATACCCAAGGATTAGTTCCACACGTTCTTGGCATTTGTCTGCGCGGCGGTGACCGAGCTTGGCGCGGAGCCACAATGAGCATTTGCTGATTAGTTTGGACTTTTCCTGTCATGTTTGGGAAACTTCCTGTGTCTCCTCTCTCCCTTTCTCCCTATGGACCCGTTCCCTAAGGGATGGGAGGATTACCCCCATGAAGAGCTGCTACCCTCCCTCTCTCTCTACCCAAGGAGCTTCACAAGGCCAACAGAAAACACCTGGGGGAAAAGTAGATTAGCCATGAATCTACCCGCCACGGGGCACAAACAAACAAAATCCTTGCAGAGAAGAAGCAGAGTGGGTAATCTTTCATCTTTAAGCTTTGAGTCAGAAATACAGGTCCATGGAAATTATAGTGGGCTGTAGTCTAATGTATACTGTAACGTATATGCTAAAATATGCTAATACGTGGGCAATTTTATACAGTGGGATTAGACACTCACCACCCCCTTTCAAAATGTTCACCTTCTGTTGCCTTACAGCCTGCAATGAAAAGGTGACTTTTTCAGGCTTTATTTACACACTGTAATCCACAATATCCAAGTTAAAAAACAATAATTATACTCTGAATATTATTTAAAAACGAAACAGTAAAATACCCTATTTGGATAAGTGAACCCCCCCTAGAATTGCAATTGCAAACTTGCTGAGGTATAACCAACCACCTTCCAGATCACAAATCAAGCTAATTGGTTTCCATCTGTGATCAATTATAGTGACTTTTATTAGTTCAGAATAAAAACAGTTGTTCATTGAGGACTCCACTGCAAGAATCCACTATGGGCGGAAAGGTACTTTCAAAAGATCTCCGAGATACAATTGTGGACAGGCACAAGTCAGGGGATGGATATAAAAAGATTTCAAATGCTTTGTCCCTCGGAGCACCGTTAAGACCGTTATAAAGAAGTGGTTAAGGCGTATGGCACCACCCAGACCCTGCATAGATCAGGCCGTCCCTCCATACTGGATAACCTGGCAAGGAGGAGACAGATCAGAGAGGCTACCAAGAAACCAATGGCAACTTTGAAGGAGCTTCAGGTCTTTATGGCTGGTCTTTTAAGACTGGTCAATGTGTTATGTGTCCACAACACCACAAGCTCTCCACAAATCTGGCCTCTATGGGAGGGTGGCAAGAAAAATACCACTCCTCATAAAAAGACACATCAAGTCTCATTTGAGCTTTGCCAAAAAGCACATTTTGTAACGGTCGTCCTCCTCCTCTTCGGAAGATTGGACCAAAGCGCAGCGTGTAATGTGGACATAATGAAGTTTATTAAAGCAAAGACGAAAACCGAAAACACTTCAACAAACTACAAAATAACAAACGAACGTAGACAGACCTGAACAATGAGAACTTACATAATAACACGAAGAACGTACGAACAGGTACAGACTACAACAAACGAACAACAAAATGAAACAGTCCCGTGTGGTGCACATACACAGACACGGAAGACAATCACCCACAAACAAACAGTGTGAACAGCCTACCTTTATATGGTTCTCAATCAGAGGAAACGTCAAACACCTGTCCCTGATTGAGAACCATATAAGGCTAATTACAAATTACCTAAACATAGAAACACATAACATAGAATGCCCACCCCAACTCACGCCCTGACCAACTAAACACATACAAAAACAAGAGAAAATAGGTCAGGAACGTGACACATTTTAGATTCCGATGCCAAGCAGCAAAAGGTGCTGTGGTCAGATGAGACCAAAATTGAACTTTTTGGCCTGAATGTAAAACAATATGTCTGGCGAAAACCCAAAACATCTTTCCACCCAAAGAACACCATGCCTACAGTAAAGAATACCATGCCTTCAGTAAAGAACACCATGCCTTCAGTAAAGAATACCACGCCTTCAGTAAAGAACACCATGCCTTCAGTAAAGAACACCATGCCTTCTGTAAAGAACACCACGCCTTCAGTAAAGAACACCATGCCTTCAGTAAAGAACACCATGCCTTCAGTAAAGAACACCACGCCTTCAGTAAAGAACACCATGTCTTCAGTAAAGAACACCACACCTTCAGTAAAGAACACCACGCCTTCAGGAAAGAACACCATGCCTTCAGTAAAGAACACCGCACCTTCAGTAAAGAACACCATGTCTACAGTAAAGAACACCACGCCTTCAGTAAAGAACACCACGCCTTCAGGAAAGAACACCATGCCAACAGTAAAGAACTGTCACGCCCTGGCCTTATTATTCTTTGTTTTCTTTATTATTTTAGTTAGGTCAGGGTGTGACATGGGTAATGTTTATGTTTTGTTGGTTTTGGGTGTTTATTTGGTAAAGGGGTTATGGGGTGTAGTAGATGGTTTTGTGTTGAGTGTATATGTCTAGCGTTGTCTATGTTGGTTAGTTATCTAGGAGAGTCTATGGTTACCTGAATGAGTTCCCAATTAGAGACAGCTGATTTCGGTTGTCTCTGATTGGGAGCCTTATTTAGGGTAGCCATAGGCTCTCATTGGTTGTGGGTAATTGTCTATGTAAGAACGTTAGTAGCCTGTATGTTTGTGTACAACGTTTGTAGCTTCACGGTCGTTTTCTTGTTTTGTTAGTTTGTAAAGTGTTTTTGTGTCGTGTTCATCTTCGTGTTTAATAAAAGAAGATGGCTTATTTTCCAAAAGCTGCATTTTGGTCCGTCAATCCGCCAAACGATCGTCACAGAATTACCCACCATAGGACCAAGCGGCATGGAAGGCGGCAACAGGACCTACCCACAAAGGATTTCTGGACATGGGAGGAGATACTGGATGGTAAGGGGCCGTGGGATCAACCTGGAGAATATCGCCTCCCTCGTGAAGAGCTGGAGGCAGCGAAAGCCGAGAGGAGGCGATATGAGGAGGCAGCACGGAGACAAGGCTGGAAGCCCGTGAGTACAACCCAAAAATTTCTTGGGGGGGGCCTTAAAGGGAGTGTGGCGAAGTCAGGTAGTAAACCTGCGCCTACTCCCTGTACTTACCGTGGAGAGCGAGAGTACGGGCAGACACCGTGTTACGCAGTAGAGCGCACGGTGTCTCCTGTACGCGTGCAGAGCCCGGTTCGGTACATTTCAGCTCCACGTATCGGCCGGGCTAGACTGAGCGTTGAGCCATATGTCATGAAGCCGGCCCAACGCATCTGGTCACCAGTGCGTCTCCTCGGGCCGGCGTACATGGCACCAGCCTTACGCATGGTGTCCCCGGTTCGCCTACATAGGCCGGTGCGGGTTATTCCACCTCCCCGCACTGGTCAGGCGACGGGGAGCATAGAACCAGGTAAGGTTGGGCAGGCTCGGCGTTCAAGGGAGCCAGTACGCCTGCACGGTCCGGTATTTCCGGCGCCACCTCCCCGCCCCAACCCAGTACCACCAGTGCCTCCTCCACGCACTAGCTATATGGTGCGTGTCTCCAGCCCTTTACCACCAGTGTCTAAACCACGCACCAAGCCTCCTGTGTGTCCCCAGAGTCCTGTGCGTCCTGTTGCTGCTCCCCGCACTAGCCCTGAGATGCGTGTCCCCAGCCCGGTGCCACCAGTCCCGGCACCACGCACCAGGCCTACAGTGCGCCTCAGCCGGCAGGAGTCTGCCGTCTGCACAGCGTTGACTGAACTGCTCGTCTCCCCAGCGCCATCTGAGCCATCCGTCTCCCCAGCGCCATCTGAGCCATCCGTCTCCCCAGCGCCATCTGAGCCATCCGTCTGCAATGAGCCTGCAAAGCCGCCCGTCTGTCATGAGCCTGCAAAGCCGCCCGTCTGCCATGAGCCCACTGAGCCGTCCGCCAGACAGGAGCCGCTAGAGCCGCCAGCCAGACAGGAGCCGCTAGAGCCGTCCGTCAGACAGGATCTGCCAGAGCCGCCAACCAGACAGGATCTGCCAGAGCCGCCAACCAGACAGGATCTGCCAGAGCCGCCAACCAGACAGGATCTGCCAGAGCCGCCAACCAGACAGGATCTGCCAGAGCCGCCAACCAGACAGGATCTGCCAGAGCCGCCAACCAGACAGGAGCAGCCAGATCCGTCAGCTAGCCATGAGCAGCCAGATCCGTCAGCTAGCCATGAGCAGCCAGATCCGTCAGCTAGCCATGAGCAGCCAGATCCGTCAGCTAGCCATGAGCAGCCAGATCCGTCAGCTAGCCATGAGCAGCCAGATCCGTCAGCTAGCCATGAGCAGCCAGATCCGTCAGCTAGCCATGAGCAGCCAGATCCGTCAGCTAGCCATGAGCAGCCAGATCCGTCAGCTAGCCATGAGCAGCCAGATCCGTCAGCCAGCCATGAGCAGCCAGATCCGTCAGCCAGCCATGAGCAGCCAGATCCGTCAGCCAGCCATGAGCAGCCAGATCCGTCAGCCAGCCATGAGCAGCCAGATCCGTCAGCCAGCCATGAGCAGCCAGATCAGTTAGCCAGCCATGAGCAGCCAGATCCGTTAGCCAGCCATGAGCAGCCAGATCTGTCAGCCAGCCATGGGCCGTCCCTCAGTCCGGAGCTGCAGTCCCTCAGTCCGGAGCTGCAGTCCCTCAGTCCGGAGCTGCCATTCCTCAGTCCGGAGCTGCCCCTTACCCTGGAGCTGCCCCTTACCCTGGTGCTGCCCCTTACCCTGGTGCTGCCCCTTACCCTGGTACTGCCCCTTACCCTGGTACTGCCCCTGACCCTGGTACTGCCCCTTACCCTGGTACTGGTCCTTAGTCCGGAGCTGTCCCTTAGTCCGGAACTCCCCCTTAATGCAATGGGGTTAATGTGGAGGGGGATCGTTTGGAGGAAGCCTAGGAGGTGGTTAGGTACTGTGGTGACGTGGGGACTACGACCAGAGCCGGAGCCGCCACCGTGGAGGGGAGCCCACCCAGACCCTCCCCTAGACTGTGTATGGTGCGCCCGGAGTTCGCGCCTCAAGGGGGGGGTTATGTCACGCCCTGGCCTTATTATTCTTTGTTTTCTTAATTATTTTAGTTAGGTCAGGGTGTGACATGGGTAATGTTTATGTTTTGTTGGTTTTGGGTGTTTATTTGGTAAAGGGGTTATGGGGTGTAGTAGATGGTTTTGTGTTGAGTGTATATGTCTAGCGTTGTCTATGTTGGTTAGTTATCTAGGAGAGTCTATGGTTACCTGAATGAGTTCCCAATTAGAGACAGCTGATTTCGGTTGTCTCTGATTGGGAGCCTTATTTAGGGTAGCCATAGGCTCTCATTGGTTGTGGGTAATTGTCTATGTAAGAACGTTAGTAGCCTGTATGTTTGTGCACAACGTTTGTAGCTTCACGGTCGTTTTCTTGTTTTGTTAGTTTGTAAAGTGTTTTTGTGTCGTGTTCATCTTCGTGTTTAATAAAAGAAGATGGCTTATTTTCCAAAAGCTGCATTTTGGTCCGTCAATCCGCCACACGATCGTGACAAGAACACCATGCCTACAGTATAGAACACCATGCCAACAGTATAGAACACCATGTCTACAATAAAGAACACCATGTCTATAGTAAAGAACACCATGTCTACAGTAAAGAACACCATGTCTACAGTAAAGAACACCATGTCTACAGTAAAGAACACCATGTCTATAGTAAAGAACACCATGTCTATAGTAAAGAACACCATGTCTACAGTAAAGAACACCATGTCTACAGTAAAGAACACAATGTCTATAGTATAGAACACCATGTCTTCAGTAAAGAAAACAATGTCTACAGTATAGAACACCATGTCTACAGTAAAGAACACCATGTCTACAGTAAAGAACACCATGCCTACAGTAAAGAACACCATGTCTACAGTAAAGAACACCTTGTCTACAGTAAAGAACACCATGCCTACAGTAAAGAGCACCATGTCTACAGTAAAGAACACCATGCCTACAGTAAAGAACACCATGTCTACAGTATAGAACACCATGCCTACAGTATAGAACACCATGCCTACAGTAAATAACACCATGTCTACAATAAAGAACACCATGTCTACAGTATAGAACACCATGTCTACAGTAAAGAACACCATGTCTACAGTAAAGAACACCATGCCTACAGTAAAGAACGCCATGTCTACAATAAAGAACACCATGTCTACAGTATAGAACGCCATGTCTACAGTAAAGAACACCATGTCTACAGTAAAGAACACCATGTCTACAGTAAAGAACACCATGTCTACAGTAAAGAACACCATGCCTTCAGTATAGAACGCCATGCCTACAGTAAAGAGCACCATGTCTACAGTATAGAACACCATGTCTACAGTATAGAACGCCATGCCTACAGTAAAGAGCACCATGTCTACAGTAAAGAACACCATGTCTACAGTAAAGAACACCATGCCTACAGTAAAGAACACCATGCCTACAGTAAAGAACACCATGTCTACAGTAAAGAACACCATGCCTTCTGTAAAGAACACCATGTCTACAGTAAAGAACACCATGTCTACAGTAAAGAACACCATGCCTACAGTAAAGCACACCATGTCTACAGTAAATAACACCATGTCTACAGTAAAGAACACCATGCCTACAGTAAAGAGCACCATGTCTACAGTAAAGAACACCATGTCTACAGTAAAGAGCACCATGTCTACAGTAAAGAACACCATGTCTACAGTAAAGAACACCATGCCTTCTGTAAAGAGCACCATGTCTACAGTAAAGAACACCCTGCCTACAGTATAGAACACCCTGCCTACAGTAAAGAACACCATGCCTACAGTAAAGAGCACCATGTCTACAGTAAAGAACACCCTGCCTACAGTATAGAACACCCTGCCTACAGTAAAGAACACCATGCCTGCAGTAAAGCACGGCGGTGGCAGCGTCCGGTTTTGGGGGTGTTTCTCTTCAGCAGGGACTGGAGCATTTGTCAGGATAGAAGGGAAAATGGACAGTGCAAAATACCGACAGATTCTTGAGGAGAACCTGCAGCTCTCAAGTTGACAATGGGAAGATGGTTCACATTTCAACATGACAATGACCCAAAGCACACCGCCAAAGCAACCGCACAGTGGCTGAAGGGCAAGAAGGTGAATGTCCTTGAGTGGCCTAGTTAGGGCCTCGACCTAAATCCCATCGAGAATCTGTGGAATGACTTGAAGAGTCCAGTCCATGAGTGGTCACCATGCAATTTGACTGAGCTTGAACAGTTCTGCATAGAAGAATGAGCAAATATTGCATAGTCTAGGTGTGCAAAGTTAGTAGAGACATATTCAAAGAGACTCATGGCTGTAATTCAAGCAAAAGATTGTTCCACCAAGTCTTAAAATTGGTGGAACCAAGTTTTCAGAATTTGTTTTTCACTTGGATATTGTGGGTTACTGTATGTAAATAAATACGGAAAATGTGGATTTTATGTGTTTTAATTTCAGGCTGTAAGTCAGCAAAAGGTGAACATTTTGATAGGGGGTGGTGACTTTCTCTACCCACTGTACACGGTGAAAATGTAGCACCTGGCCATTTCAAAAGGGATCCCATCCAACATAAAAGGTTGAACAAGAAGCTAAACAAGGGCTAAGAGAAGAAATAAAACATTGCAGATTAGCTTTCTTTTTTCAACTCTCCCCGGGTGCAAACCTTCCAGTGGAGAAACCGTTCAGAAAGATAGGTCCGTAGAATCCTCAACGTAAATGAAAAACATGTCGTCAAGACGTTTGAATCTAATCAGACGTTTATTGACACTGAAGGATGCCAACCCTGTGGTGCGACTCCTGTGCAGCGTCTTGCAGACATAACTCTGCATGCGTGCTCTCTAGACTAAAGCAGGTCAAAGGTCGCCGACAAGAGGGAACACATGTGCCGAGTCTCATTAAAGATACGCTGGACTATTTCACTATTACATAATATACTGATACGTTTATCATTTTTTTCACCAAGCACAACTTATTATAGGCTTTTTCTTTTTTTCTCGTCAAGTCTGCTCTGTAATATTTTGATTGGGTTAGCTAATGAAATATGGGCGGTAATGACATGGGAAATACGAATGCTAAACGTGATTTGACAGATAGTAAATAAGATAATATTCACGCAACTCAAAGTTTCAACTGTGGGATGCTAGCATCCGCTACCTTCCAGTAGATTGGTTTAATTCTAATGCTATAACAGGTTTGAATCCAAACCTACACTCTACATCAACGTTACTGCTTCGGCGTAGGTCGTCATCCAATCTACATGTCAGTGCTAACACTGTACCGTGGATAGTCATGCAAGAGGAATACAATTTGTATTGTTCAAAATATGATGAAGAACAATGCCCAAATCTTTGGAAATAGAAACTTGAGTTAGAAGACTGAGGGATTGACCAGTTCAGAGCTACAGCATATTCATGTGTATGAGTGGTATCCTTGTCATGCACATGGTTGCTTGAACAATATCTTTGAGAAGACTTATTTTCCTTTGTTATGCATTTGCAAGATTTACACGTGTTTAGCTTTATTTATGTGTCCACAAATCAGCTCAAATCCGAGGGCTTGACTTCCTGCTCTGTTTATGACTGAGTCAGGCATTGGGGGGGATTTGAAATAATGACACTTACATAAAAGACAAATTAGACGAAAGTCTCTGGCGTTGATGTGAGCCCTTTTCCTTGTCCAAAGCAGAAGAGAAAAGGTTGGAAGCAGAATGGAATTGTACATTGCCTAACGCTTAAGAGAAAATCTAGGTCTTTCTGTCAAAGAAACGTTTCTGGTGTCTGACCCCAATAGCTGCTACGGTAACATAGTCATATGGTAGGAGTTGTGCTAAATCGATTAGACCGTTTAGGTGTAAGGACGTTGAATTGAGCATGTGTCTCGCCATGTTTGTTTGGTAGCACAATAGACCTGTGACACCAGAACACTGTATTTATTTGCTGTGGAAACATCAAGGCAGTAGACACAATGTTACCTTTGACAGAGTCTAAATATGTCCAACTCTTGTTATTAGCAGTCATTGTTAAAGTGGCTAAACGGCTAGTGTTGGTGCACTGCATTCCTCTACCCCAGAACTAGCACAGACAATGTCACATAAACACAACATTATAAGAAAAACACGACCAGACAATTGCATGGAACTACAGAAAGGGTCAAGAGAGGTGGCATGGCAACTGCATAAGAACAAGCTGCCACGATCACAAGCATCAGTCTGTGTCAAGTGACCAGAATGACCAAAGTGTCAGACCTTGCTGCATAACAGGGCTTTTTGACCAACAAACTGTAACTCAATGAACTTCCCTTTGGATAGATTCTTGCCCAAGCAAACGCTGTGACTATGCTAGATTGGCTGGTCGAGAAGCAATCGTCTGCCCAGTAGTCCCATTTGCTTGGACAGCAAACATGTGACTCAGGGGTGGGCACCATACCACCACAACTCTCAAAGGTGGCATTCCGAGCACTCTGCCATGGCAAACTCGTTCACCAAGTTCACCATGGTTACGGAAGCAGAGATCAGGCTCGGTGTTCAGAAAGTTGTTTACGTTTGGTTTGGCATTGGTGGAAAAGGGCGGGTCGTTGTTTTTCCTTTTAATCCTCAGGATCATGAAGTACGCTGCGTTACCCTTTTTAGTTTTCTTCATTTTTCTCTCTCTTCTCCTTTCTGAGAATGAGAATATTTTCAATCCAAATAATTCATCGTTTTTTCGACTTTGACTCTACCTCTGAACTGTGTGGGTAAGGGGTCATTTTCACAACACATCCCATACCTATGGATAACATTAGATATGATACTTTGCACTGTATATTTTTGATAACCATAGAATAATTCTAAGAGTAAATTCTCGAACCAAAAGTAATATTTTCTGTTGAGCAGGAGTTGCGTGCCGCATGGCTAGGGTACTCGTTTAAAACTACAAGGCTGCTCGAGCGATCTCCCACTCTGTAACATGAAGTGTCTGCCCGTCTGGCAACCAGTCTCATAAAACATGGAACAAGATGCAATTAACCCATTAAGGGCTTTAGGATGCATGGAAATGTGCCACATGTCAGGCACAGCCTCCTGGATACAGGAGGCACTACTCCTCATCACTCATTTATGATCAGGCACATGGAGGGGCTACTCTCTCTCTCTCTTTCTTTTTCTTGCTCACTCGCTTTCTAAATCTCTCACTCTCTTTTTTTTCTCTCTTTTTCTCCAACTTGCTTTCTGTCTCAATCTACATTTACATTTAAGTCATTTAGCAGACGCTCTTATCCAGAGCGACTTACAAGTACAGACATTCATACTTTTTTTGTACTGGCCCCCTGTGGGAATCGAACCCACAACCCTGGCGTTGCAAGCGCCATGCCCTACCAACTGAGCCACACGGGGCACTAATCTCTCACTATATCCCCCTCTCCCCTCTTTTCCTTCTCTCTCTCTCTCTCTCTCTCTCTCTCTCTCTCTCTCTCTCTCTCTCTCTCTCTCTCTCTCTCTCTCTCTCTCTCTCTCTCTCTCTCTCTCTCTCTCTCTCTCTCTCTCTCTCTCTCTCTCTCTCTCTCTCTCTCTCTCTCTCTCTCTCTCTCTCTCTCTCTCTCTCTCTTTCTCTCTTTCTCTCTCTCTCTCTCTCTGGTGCCTTCACAGCCAAAGCGCTTTGAAGCTGGTCGTCGAGGGCCTAGTGCTTTTGGAAGTGTGTTTATGTAACCATCGTGTCATCTCCTCTCTCTCCCCCCCTCCCCTCTCCCCCTCCCCCCTCTGAGGATGAAATATTCAAAAATGAGGGACAGATTCCTTTGGAAAGAGATTCTAGGATGGTGGCTCACCGGCCCCGGTTGGGAATTAATGTGTTGGGATGTTCAGTTGGGCCTTAAGCCCTATAGCTGTCATCAGATTTGGGATGGATCTGATCTGGTCACCCGAGAGCCTGGTGTAATATTGACTAATCACTCAATATGTTTTGATGAAACAAGCTAAGGAATTGTTCAATGTGATGCATCATAAACAAAATCTGCAATCAGAAGGCCTTTTGAGTAAATTTTTTCATCTCTTTCCAATGAGCTTGTTCTCATTTGATGTGTTGCAGCTTCATAAGAATTCCAGATGTCATGACAACCAGAGATACAAGCCTACAATAAACCGCTCAGAAAAATGAAGCATGAAAGACAGTAAATACACACTCATTTCTGAGAAAGCTTATGGGGTTTTATAGAAGTCACTGCATCTCAATCTAAGTACACAATGTCTAGGCAATGGGCCTTTAACATCTGAATTCATTTGCTTGCTGCTATTATTGTTAGTGGTGCCCTTTATTATGGTCCCCAGTCCAAGGTCGGCGGTGAGGGTCGCCGCTCCAAAGACGCCACTTAAGCGGGCTAAGACTCTGGTGGAGTGGTGTCCACGTCCCGCGCCAGAGCCGCCACCGCGGACAGATGCCCACCCAGACCCTTCCCTATAGGTTCAGGTTTTGCGGCCGGAGTCTGCACCTTTGGAGGGGGGGTACTGTCACGCCCTGACCATAGATTGCTTTGTATGTTTCTATGTTTTTGTTTGGTCAGGGTGTGATGTGGGTGGGCATTCTATGTTGTATGTCTAGGTTGTCTTATTTTTCTATTTTTTTTCTATGTGTTTGGCCTAGTATGGTTCTCAATCAGAGGCAGGTGTCAGTCGTTGTCTCTGATTGGGAGCCATATTTAGGTATCCTGTTTTCCTTTGTGTTTGGTGGGTGGTTGTATCCTGTGTTAGTGTTTTCACCATACGGGACTGTTTCGGGTTGTTTGTACTTTTGTTATTTCGTTCAGTGTTCTGTTTGATTAATTAATATATCATTATGGACACTTACCACGCTGCGTATTGGTCCGATCCTTGCTACTCGTCCTCAGACGAAGAGGACGAAACCCGTTACACATATGAGATGAGTAATGTAGAGTATGTAAACATTATATAAAGTGGCATTGTTTAAAGTCACTAGTGATACATTTATTACATCCAATTTTTTTATTATTATGTGGCCAGAGATTTGAGTCAGTATGTTGGCAGCAGCCACTCAATGTTAGTGATGGCTGTTTAACAGTCTGATGGCCTTGAGATAGAAGCTGTTTTTCCGTCTCTCGGTCCCAGCTTTGATGCCCCTGTACTGACCTTGCCTTCTGGATGATAACGGGGTGAACAGGCAGTGGCTCGGGTGGTTGTTGTCCTTGATGATCTTTTTGGCCTTCCTGTGACATCGGGTGGTGTAGGTGTCCTGGAGGGCAGGTAGTTTGCCCCCTGTGATGCGTTGTGCAGACCTCACTAACCTCTGGAGAGCCTTACGGTTGTGGGCGGAGCAGTTGCCGTACCAGGCGGTGATACAGCCCAACAGGATGCTCTTGTTTGTGCATTTGTAAAGGTTTGTGAGTGTTTTTGGTTATAAGTCAAATTTCTTCAGCCTCCTAAGGCAGTGTTGCGCTTTCTTCACCACGCTGTCTGTGTGGGTGGACCATTTCAGTTTGTCCGTGATGTGTACGCCGAGGAACATAAAACTTTCCACCTTTTCCACTACTGTACCGATGATGTGGATAGGGGGCTGCTCCCTCTGCTGTTTCCTGAAGTCCACTATCATCTCCTTTGTTTTGTTGGCGTTGAGTGGGAGGTTATTTTCCTGACACCACACTCCGAGGGCCCTCACCTCCTCCCCGTAGGCCATCTTGTCATTGTTGGTAATCAAGCCTATTACTGTAGTGTCATCTCCAAACTTGATGATTGAGTTGGAGGCGTGCATGGCCACGCAGTAATGAGTGAACAGGGAGTACAGGAGAGGACTGAGAATGCACCCTTGTGGGGCCCCAGTGTTGAGGATCAGCGGATTGGAGATGTTGTTTCCTACCCTCACCACCTGGGGGCGGCCCGTCAGAAAGCCCATGACCCAGTTGCACAGGGCGGGGTCGAGACCCAGGGTTTTGAGCTTAATGACGAGTTTGGAGGGTACTATGGTGTTAAATGCTAAGCTGTAGTCGATGAACAGCATTCTTACATAGGTTTTCTTCTTGTCCAGATGGGTTAGAGCAGTGTGCAGTGTGATTGCGATTGTGTCGTCTGTGGACCTATTGGGGGGGTAAGCAAATTGGAGTGGGTCTAGGGTGTCAGGTACGGTGGAGGTGATATGAGTGCTACAGGGCGATAGTCGTTTAGCTCAGTTACCTTAGCTTTCTTGGGAACAGGAACACTGGTGGCCCTCTTGAAGCATATGGGAACAGCAGACTGGGATATGGATTGATTGAATATGTCCGTAAACACACCAACCAGCTGGTCACACCAACCAGCTGTTCTGTGCATGCCATCTGGGCCGGCAGCCTTGCGAGGGTTAACACGTTTAAATGTTTTACTCACGTTGGCTGCGGTGAAGGAGAGCCTGCAGGTTTTGGTAGCACGCCGTGTCGGTGGCACTGTATTGTCCTCAAAGTGAGCAAAGAAGGTGTTTAGTTTGTGTGGGAGCAAGACATCGGGGTCCGCGACAGGGCTGGTTTTCTTTTTGTAGTCCGTGATTGACTGTAGACCCTGCCACATACCTCTCGTGTCTGAGCCGTTGAATTGCGACTCTACTTTGTCTCTATACTGACGCTTAGCTTGTTTGATTGCCTTGCGGAGGGAATAACTACACTGTTTGTATTCAGTCATGTTTCCACTCGCCTTGCCCTGATTAAAAGCAGTGGTTTGCGCTTTCCGTTTTGCACGAATGCTGCCATCAATCCACGGTTTCTAGTTGGGGAAGGTTTTAATAGTTGCCGTGGGTACAACATCACCGATGTACTTGCTAATAAACTCGCTCACCGAATCAGCGGATACATCAATGTTGTTGTTCGACGCTATCCGGAACATATCCCAGTCCACGTGATCGAAGCAATCTTGAAGCTTGGAATCAGATTGGTCGGACCAGCGTTGAACAGACCTGAGCACGGGTGTTTCCTGTTTTAGTTTCTGTCTATAGACTGGGAGCAACAAAATGGAGTCGTGGTCAGATTTGCCGAAAGTAGGGCGAGAGAGAGAGAGTTCTAAACAGTAGAAAGAGAGAGAGAGTTCTAAACAATAGAAAGAGAGAGAGTTCTATACAATAGAAAGGGAGAGAGAGAGTTCTAAACAGTAGAAAGAGAGGGAGAGAGAAAGGGAGAGAGAGAAAGGGAGAGAGTTCTATACAATAGAAAGAGAGAGCGAGAGAGAGTTCTCAACAGTAGAAAGAGAGAGAGAGAGAAAGGGAGAGAGAGAAATGGAGAGAGTTCTAAACATTAGAGAGAGAGAGAGAAAGGGAGAGAGTTCTAAACAGTAGAAAGAGAGAGAGAGAAAGTGAGAGAGAGAGAAAGGGAGAGAGTTCTATAAAATAGAAAGAGAGAGAGAGAGTTCTAAACAGTAGAAAGAGAGAGAGAGAGAGAGAGAGAGATAGAGAGAGAAAGGGAGAGAGAGAGTTCTAAACAGTAGAAAGAGAGAGAGAGTTCTAAACAGTAGAAAGAGAGAGAGAGAGAAAGGGAGAGAGAGTTCTAAACAATAGAAAGAGAGAGAGAGTTCTTAACAGTAGAAAGAGAGAGAGAGAGTTCTAAACAGTAGAAAGAGAGAGAGAGAGAGAAAGGGAGACAGAGTTCTAAACAGTAGAAAGAGAGAGAGAGAGAGTTCTAAACAGTAGAAAGAGAGAGAGAGAGAGAAAGGGAGAGAGAGTTCTAAACAGTAGAAAGAGAGAGAGAGAGTTCTAAACAGTAGAAAGAGAGAGAGAGAGAGAAAGGGAGAGAGAGTTCTAAACAATAGAAAGAGAGAGAGAGAGAGAAAGGGAGAGAGAGTTCTAAACAGTAGAAAGAGAGAGAGA
>NC_074675.1:15736407-15758907 GCF_029448725.1 Salvelinus fontinalis | reverse complement strand
GACTGACTGACTGTATCTGTGTATGATAATCCTGGGTTATGGTGGCAAGAGAGTTTCATCGTCGCCAGTTCAATGGTATACAGTCTGTTGACTGACTGACTGTATCTGTGTATGATAATCCTGGGTTATGGTGGCAAGGGAGTTTCATCGTCGCCAGTTCAATGGTATACAGTCTGTTGACTGACTGACTGTATCTGTGTATGATAATCCTGGGTTATGGTGGCAAGGGAGTTTCATCGTCGTTTCTTTGTGCAGATGTTTTATGTGTGATGTAAGCAGGAGAGACAGGGCTCATTTTAACGGCCCTGTTCAGTGTTCTATCAAACCAAGTCCAAAAATGCTATTTAGGTAACATACCAGTTCTAACTCACATTCTCCACACATGAAACATGAAATGACAATTGCATGTTGATTCCAATATGATTTCTCAAACACACAGTGCTTCATTTGTAAATTTTCGGAAAACAAAAAGTGACCTGGGGGGCTTTGAGGTCCTGAAACGCATTTAAAATAAATCACCTTTATATTAAAGCATTGCATGCATATTATCGCTTTTTGCATAGAGCAGTAGAGTAGAGGCACTTACAGAAGATGCACACATTTTTAAGATTAGGGTCCAGGAAAAATGTTGCCTTTTAGAAACGCATTTCATGCAATTCTACATCATTTTAGAGAATTCAGCAGATTTTTTAAATACCTCACAAATTACAAATCTGAGATCTTGAATCCATCAGTAGCCTAGACCGAGGTGTGTGGAGACACATATTGTACAGTATGAGGAGGATATTATAGTTCTGAAAAAGCTTTTCAGTTTCACGGGCTCACCCAATGATGTGCAGCTCACTCACTGGCGATGGCCGATGCTCTCGTGCCAAAACGCTATCTCTCTCTTGTTTTACTTTGTAAAACAATCCTGTTCTCTCAATAGGCCTATTTAAAAGTTGATCACATATCTGGTAGCCTACAGATAGATTACTATTCTCTTTTCAGCAGAATCCATTTGCCTCCAACTGTGTGTTTTTCCCGCGATGTTTGGCTATTTGAAATATATTGTGAAAGGCCTGTTTTGGCGGAATGATGTTCACTGACAGATTTGCCGCACGTTCCAGACTTCAGGCAATAACTTGTGATTGGGCTACCCACAATCCACAGCTAGCCTATTTACAAAAAAAGCTATTGATCCTCCATGGCTGAACCATAGGCCTACTCCTGGTGGAGTATTCTGAATGATTTCATGTATTTCTGAACAGAGCAGTAATTCTATAACTTTGTCAAACGTATTTACATTTATCAGGGGTGCTGCAGCACCCTTCCTACAGGTACGCTGAGAAAAAAGGTTTCTGTGGCTGTCCCCATAAGAGAACCCATTTTGGGTCCAGGTTGAACTCTCTTTGGTTCCAGGTAGAATTATTTGGGGTTCCATGTTGAACCCACTGTAGAAAGGGTTATACCTTGAACCGAAAGGGGTTTTCCTATGGGGACAGCCGAAGAACCCTTCCTATGGGGCTCCTATGGGGACAGCCGAAGAACCCTTCCTATGGTGCTCCTATGGGGACAGCCGAAGAACCCTTCCTATGGTGCTCCTATGGGGACAGCCGAAGAACCCTTCCTATGGTGCTCCTATGGGGACAGCCGAAGAACCCTTCCTATGGTGCTCCTATGGGGACAGCCGAAGAACCCTTCCTATGGTGCTCCTATGGGGACAGCCGAAGAACCCTTCCTATGGGGACAGCCGAAAAATGATTCTAGATAGCGCCTTTTTTTCTAAGAGTGTATGATTGTAAAGGAAATAAATGACGTGCAACCCGGGCCGGCCCAACACAATTCAATTCTTAGAATATCAGGCACGTTTTCACATAACGTTTTTTACGGGGCAGGAGAATTACAGAGAAGGGAACTTTAATTAACTTGGATTGATTTTATTCGAATTTTTACATTGCAAACAGTGGAGAAAAAAAATTCATACCAAGAGAGGTACTTAGGTAGAACTAATTAAGCACTGCATACACAGGTAGAATGGTATTTGGAGGTTTATAATGGAACGTGGTCATCGTTGGTTTGGCTTGAATATCGCCTGTAGCATTTCTGGATCATTTGAGGCTAGGCTAACTGTTTGAAGGAACATCAAAGGTAATGGAGCACTATTAAGCCCCCAGCCATATCAATACTACTGGGTCGTGTGGGAGGCGGGACAGTTACGCCAGCTCTCTGATTGAATGCGGTTATGAAATCTTGGCAGAGGCTTATGCAAACACACACACACTCAGATTGTGTGTGTGTGTGCCCGTGTGTGCTTGATGCAGTTCTATAAAATGGTCATACATTACCTGTAAATGTTTTGTGGTTTTCCAGTCCTTTACGCCCACGGTGCACCTAGCTAAACGGCTCCAGTAATCCCATATTCATTGTCTATATTTGTCATTTTCTCCCATCTGTTTTGTTTTGAGTCTTGGTTAATGTTCTGCATTGACGCATCAGTGCCCACACTCATTTGATAATTCCCCCATTTGCAGAGAGAGTTATGGATTTGCCAGACGGTCTGTCTCATTACTGAGTGTGTGCAGACAGCCGGAAAAACACACGTGCACACACTTACATACACTTACACACACTTAGGGCCAACAGAAAGGAGTTCTGAGCCGTAGGGGCAGGATGTTCTGGCTGTGTCCATATTAATGCTGCTTTAATGAAGTGTCTTTAAGGAGAGGCACAGAGGCGAATGAAACACACACGAGCGTGCACGCATGGCCACAGACAAAAGAGGGGGATGTTGATTTGATCCCAGCCCCCCCCTCCCACGCTCATTTCATTAAGCGTCATTTAGTCCACAGAGGATAAGTATGTCAGCTTTAAGTCATCAACAGTCAACACAACAACAAACAGACAGAACATTTAACAGTAGTGACCTTTAACTTGGACAGACTGCGGGAAGCGTTTAGGAAGACTGAAGAGCTTTCAGTGTCTGTTGAGCTTAGCATCAGATCATTTAGTTCTGAGAAGCAAGTCAGTGATGAGGAGCTGCTCTGTGTGTGTGTGTGTGTGTGTGTGTGTGTGTGTGTGTGTGTGTGTGCGTGCGTGCGTGCGTGCGTGCGTGCGCGGGCGTGTGCGTGTGCGTGTGTACCCATGACAACCCTCAACTGTGGACCAGATGAGTGGCGAAGGCTCTCTTCATACCTCACTGACTAGGATCCATGTCATTCCCGTTCTCCCTTCTCTTTGTTAGTCCCCATCTGTTTAGCATATGCAAATTAAGCCTTAGCGAGCCTTACGGTTAATGAATGAAGTAAATAACAGTAACTATTTAATATTCAAATGTATGATTTTACCACCTCTTGGTCTCCTTTTCTAAGATGTGTGATTTTGAGGCAACTTCAAATTAGCCAAAGTTGTTATTGCAGTATTCCTCCCACATCACGATCTCCAGTTCCAACCGTTGTAAACAAATGCTTCCATTTTTTACTGAGAATCAATCCCTAAGGAAGATAGTGTTCTGTTCTGTCAGGAAAAAGACACATCAATTCAGGAGTCATTCACCCCAGCTAGCGATGGTACAGTCAACACAGATTCAGTAGAATGACGGGTTTGATAGGATGACATGGAATACATGGAGCTATGCACTGGGGCCCTTCAGAGGCAGCCTCTTGTAAAGTGATGTCTGAGTGGGTGGTAAAATGGAAGACACACATGTCTCTAAATGTAACTTTTTGTTTCCTAGACACAAATAGAGCCCAATGCCAGGCAGTTACGTCAACCCCCCCCCTTCTTACGTCAAACATAGTGCTTCCCTATTCTGGAACCTGGCATTCATTATTCATTCACTTGACAAACATTTGTCTCTTAGGTAATTCTAGTATCCTCATGTTTTACAGTGAGGTGTCATCCCTTTAACTAGCCTAGTGTATGTATATTAAGAATTATTGTCATAAGTAACTGTTGTAGCTTGCGTCACTGGTTGTGTGTATCTGAAATGCAGTGGTGCATGTTGTTTTACAACGAATATCCAGAATTGAACATTGTTTGAGTGTTTAGGGAATGTTTTCGCGCTTATGTTGGATTATAATCTATTTGGAACGTTGTGGGAACGCTAGGTAATGTCCCAAACCGTTCTTGTTTTACTGGGAGGTAACTGTTAAGTATTGCAGCATTGAACTCTGTATCAGAGATGACTTGCATCCCAAATGGCACCCTATTGCCTATTTTGTGCACTACTTTTGACATAATGCTCTGGTCATAAGTAGTGCACTACATAGGGAACAGGGTGCCTTTCAGGACACAGCCACCATCTCTCTCTCAACACACACAAGCTAACCTGTGCCCTAGTCTAATTGGTCATGGTGATCGCCACAGTGAGGCAGGCAGGAATACACACTATGCACACAGCCCGTTTACACACCCATAAAGGTGTGTGTGTGTGTGTGTCTTGTATGTATGGGGCCTCTGAAAGTAGTTTCTGGACTGTTGCATGGCTGTTTGGGTTAGACAATGCGGTGAACACCTCCACCGCCCTCCCATTGTTTGTTGGTGCTTGCGTGCATGCATACGCTTCTTTCTCTGTGTGTGTGTAATATGTCTTTGTGTGTGTGTGTGTGTGTGTGTGTGTGTGTGTGTGTGTGTGTGTGTGTGTGTGTGTGTGTGTGTGTGTGTGTGTGTGTGTGTGTGTGTGTGTGTGTGTGTGTGTGTGTGTGTGTGTGTGTGTGTGTGTGTGTGTGTGTGTGTGTACCCATGACAACCATCAACTGTGGACCAGATGAGTGGCGAAGGCTGTCTTCATACCTCACTGACTAGGATCCATGTCATTCCCGTTTTCCCTTCTCTTTGTTAGTCCCCATCTGTTTAGCATATGCAAATTAAGCCTTAACGAGCCTTACGGTTAATGAATGAAGTAAATAACAGTAACTATTTAATATTCAAATGTATGATTTTACCACCTCTTGGTCTCCTTTTCTAAGATGTGTGATTTTGAGGCAACTTCAAATTAGCCAAAGTTGTTATTGCAGTATTCCTCCCACATCACGATCTCCAGTTCCAGCCGTTGTAAACAAATGCTTCCATTTTTTACTGAGAATCAATCCCTAAGGAAGATAGTGTTCTGTTCTGTCAGGAAAAAGACACATCAATTCAGGAGTCATTCACCCCAGCTAGCGATGGTACAGTCAACTCAGATTCAGTAGAATGACGGGTTTGATAGGATGACATGGAATACATGGAGCTATGCACTGGGGCCCTTCAGAGGCAGCCTCTTGTAAAGTGATGTCTGAGTGGGTGGTAAAATGGAAGACACACATGTCTCTAAATGTAACTTTTTGTCTCCTAGACACAAATAGAGCCCAATGCCAGGCAGTTACGTCAAGCCCCCCATCTTACGTCAAACATAGTGTTTGCCTATTCTGGAACCTGGCATTCATTATTCATTCACTTGACAAACATTTGTCTCTTAGGTAATTCTAGTATACTCATGTTTTACAGTGAGGTGTCATCCCTTTAACTAGCCTAGTGTATGTATATTAAGAATTATTGTCATAAGTAACTGTTGTAGCTTGCGTCACTGGTTGTGTGTATCTGAAATGCAGTGGTGCATGTTGTTTAACAACGAATATCCAGAATTGAACATTGTTTGAGTGTTTAGGGAATGTTTTCGTGCTTATGTTGGATTATAATCTATTTGGAACGTTGTGGGAACGCTAGGTAATGTCCCAAACCGTTCTTGTTTTACTGGGAGGTAACTGTTAAGTATTGCAGCATTGAACTCTGTATCAGAGATGACTTGCATCCCAAATGGCACACTATTGCCTATTTTGTGCACTACTTTTGACATAAGGCTCTGGTCATAAGTAGTGCACTACATAGGGAACAGGGTGCCTTTCAGGACACAGCCACCATCTCTCTCTCAACACACACAAGCTAACCTGTGCCCTAGTCTAATTGGTCATGGTGATCTCCACAGTGAGGCAGGCAGGAATACACACTATGCACACAGCCCGTTCTTGTACAGTGTGTGTGTGTGTGTGTGTGTGTGTGTGTGTGTGTGTGTGTGTGTGTGTGTGTGTGTGTGTGTGTGTGTGTGTGTGTGTGTGTGTGTGTGTGTGTGTGTGTGTGTGTGTGTGTGTGTTGGACGTATTAGGGCCTAGAGAGTGGTTGCATCCGGTGCTTGACCTGGGCAAGAGCTCACCAGAGCTGAGTACCGGCACTTCTATTGTTCTACTGCTTTAGCTCCTGTACCTCTTATAAAACATTAGCTAAAAAGTATTTAGATATAAGCAGTACTGGCACCCAAAATAAGTACTGCACCTATTTCAATCCAAGTCAAGCACTAGTTGCGTCACTATAAGACAATGGACTGGAATTGGTTGCTGGTGTAATTCTATGCGTTCCATTCAGAGACATATTGATATTGACACACCTATAAAATCTGTTGTCAAAACACACTGGAGGATTTGATTGAACTAATAAAGTGCTGCAGCCTATCCTGCCATCTGTGAGTTCATTGAATTTGTTTCATTAGGAAAGGTCTGTTTGGCACCAGGGTGTAGCTAGCTAGAGAGATGGCTATCTGTCAACTATTTGGGCTATTCTCAAATTTTCTGTTCAGGAATAGTTTATCCAAATGCTGTATCATAAAAAATATATATATATATAATAACTGCAACCTGTGATAAAGTTTTCATTAGGTCTACATTGCTACAGCTACCACGGGCTAACATTAGCATGGATTACCCCCAATAAACACTGAGCTTCATAGCCCATGTTAGCATTAATTGTAGCATTAGTATTAATCTGGGATTAAAAAAACAACAACAAAATGGTCAAATATAAAATTGAAATGATCTTTGAACTGATTCCCAAATCCCAGACTGTAGCGTTAATGAATGTAGTGTTCTGAAAAGCTGTTGAATAACCTATACGTCAAGTGTGAATGTGTATGCTTTCAATTGTGATTATACCAAATTCAACCAGCATTGTAAGTACTCCATAAGGCTTTAGCTACAGTTCTTTGAAAAAGTGATCATTCAGTATGTGGACCTTGATGGTTTTGGAAGTCAGTGGTAATTGGTTATAATCTGTAGAGGCTTTATGGAACAAATAGAATGCCTCTTTCCCTGAGGAGAAACACACACACACACACACACACACACACACACACACACACACACACACACACACACACACACACACACACACACACACACACACACACACACACACACACACACACACACACACACACACACACACACACACACACACACACACACAATGCTCATTATCTGCGACAAGGTAGAGTTTTACTGGTTAATTCTGGAGAAAGCCAATAGCCTTTAAAGTTTTGTAAGGGGCTGATGTAGCCTACAGTCTATAGGCTGTGTCCCATATGGAATTCTATACCCTATATAGTGCACTACTATTGACCAGATCCCTATGGGCCCTGTTCCAAAGTAGTGCACCTAATAGGGAATAGGCTGCTATTTGAGTGGGAAATGATAGTGTCTGGCCCTGAAAACGTTGTGGAGCACTAGGTCTTAAACAGGGGCTAAATTATACAGCGCTTACACCACCATCATTTACACTCATCCACTCCTCTTCTGTTACCATGGAGGACTGTTCTGAGAGATAATGAACATAATGCTGGGAACGGTAATGACAAGAGGGAGAGAAAGGGGAGAGGCTGTGGGAAGGTGTGTGTGTGTGTGTTACACAGAAGCAGATGTAGACACACACACACACACACACACACACACACACACACACACACACACACACACACACACACACACACACACACACACACACACACACACACACACACACACACACACACACACACACACACACACATATATTCTTTCAAGGTTTTATCAATGTCTCGTGTTCTGTTTGAAAGCCCTCCTATAGAAGATGTTGATGTTGAAAGAGGAAAACAGGGAGTTAAGGGGGGGCGCTGCCTGCGTAGGAGGGGAGACCACATCAGTGGAGAGGCCCGTTTCTGTAGGGAACATGGATCACATGGTTGATGAGAGTGCATGCTACAGTAATATGGAACTAAAGAATGACGGAGACATCTGCCGTTAATAACTGCTTTCATCTTACCGCTCTACTCCACCATCCCCTACACATATATATGAAGGAAATTAACGTTTAGTGAGGGTTTTTCTGTGGTCTTGGTAAAGTAACACAAGGCGGCTCATAAACAGTCTGTATCTTAGCTGGCTTGTGTGAACCGCCTCACTGTGTATGTCAATACTGTGTCGGTACGGGTACAGTGAGGACAGAGAGGTGAGGGGTAGTTACCCACTCCAGCCAATAGCAGCCTAATCAGTACATCCACTAGGAATCTTTCAAGCCAGGGTAGAAAAGATGCCAATCTGGCTCCACTGGCCTCCACTCCACTGTGCTGCCAGCTCCTAGTCCCAGACAATCCCACCTAATCCACCCCACCCCAGATTACCATGTTTGCTACTCCCACAGTCACTACCCTGCATTATGGAAATGACCACCTAGATTATATTCACCCAAACAGGCAGACAGCCCACCCGACATATGGCCATGTAGATGCAGATTTAGCAGCAGACTTTGTCCATCCCCAGTGTCTGGTTATGGACTTTGCTTCTCTTCAGATGAGCCATTTTTCAATAGATTGTCTGGGGGGTGGACACAGGGCTGTTTTCTCTAAGTGGTCTCCTATCAGAAACACATCATCTCTAAAGCTGATTTCCGATTAAGTTGATGCAATAAGGGGCAAAAACTAAAATGGAGGCCGTTGCATTGGTAAATGCTGATTTGTTTCAACTTGGGGGGTACATGTTGTCTAGGTGAAGTTGATCATGTGTCTAATTGGGGTTGGGTGACACTGGCAGGATTTAACCCCTGACCCCTGACCCCTATCCCCAAATCCTTATCCTCACACTAGTCCTTATAAGGAGGAGAAGGATACCAATCAAATCTAAACATGGAAGCAGGTTTCCAGGATGTAGCTAAATGGAAAAGGCTTCTGTGATTGAGGTGATACAAGAGCGGTAGTGTAGTCACAGATGGTGTGTGTGTGTGTGTGTGTGTGTGTGTGTTTGCATAATATGTGTGTGTGTGCACGGCTGCCTTTCTGGTCAGGTTCCACACCCAGTGATTTGATTTGTGTGGAACATTATCTGTCTGCGTCAGTTATCTCTGTCCCAACAGGTGATAAAGACTGGAACAATCTACAGAGGAACCCCCATCATCATAAAGGACCCCGTGTCTCTGTCTCGGTTCCATATTACACCAGGCTGAACAATAATCCATGTGTAGTCTTTGTGCACTCTGTGCCAATAGGGTTGGTCTGTACATTGGTGAATATTAACATTGATATAACCCCAGCTAATGTGTGTACTTGGACTATAATGTTCCCTGATCAGTGTGTGCATGTGTGTAGGATGATGTGTGTATCTGGGTGACTCTGGGATTCTCAACCTTGCCCTTCTTCAATAGAGCATATCTCATTGCTTTAGCATTGTATATCTCCGGTGAGTTCTGTACTCTGGTCAATGCAGTATCTATGTGAGGGATAAAGTGTACTTTAGTGAGGGGTTGTGCATCACTAAAGACAGGGCCCTAGGAGAGATGTGGTTGGTGGGTCCCCTCTCCTCACATGTAAAACATTTTAGTGGCCCCCTCTTGATGGCGGTGAGAAACATTTTAAGTTTTAAAGTTAATTTCCTGCAATTCTACACATTTTTCCATGGGGCGGTGAGAACATTTGCAGTTTTACATCTAATTTCCTTCAATTCTACACATTTTGTCATGGGGTGGATATTTTTTTTTCAGTTTCAAAGCTAATTACCCGAAATTCTACACATTTTGCCATGACTTATGCCATGTTAATATGATACCTTATTGAGCGTGACAAACAAAATTAACTTGGCCATATTTACTACAACTTTCGACAGCTGAGTAGACTAACTTACCTATCTAAAAAATATTAGCTGACATGGCTAATTGACTGACAATCAGTGACTGACATAACAAGAGGAAAACTGATGATGCTCAACCACATTTCAAAATGTCACCTTCTGTACTCTACTATTCTGATGCTCAACAGTAAGTTGAGACCAGGGACTAGGGACCCTAGGCGACTATGGGACTCTGCCTACTCCCGGAGATTCTGTATTTTCAAATGTCAAAGTACTGGACATGTCGATTGATGTCAGCGGGGAAAGACTCGGCTAATTTAAACTCATCTCCTTTGTCATTTTTAATAGTATCATTATTTTGGATAAAAGCCATCTTGTACTTTACCACGGCAGACATATTCAATAAAGCAGAGACATTTTCAATACAGACCATCTACTGAATGTATCCATTCTGGATGAGAATGACTGCTAAGTTATCTTTTTGGGCTGGTTACAGCCTACATTGGTTACCACGTCATAAAGCTGCCTAGCCAGCTGGTTTATGTGCTTACAGTAAATGTGATGGTTCTCTCTCTCGCTCTCTCGCTCTCTCTCTCTTTTCAAGGCTTTGTTGCGATGGCAGTTTACTGGCAGGATGTGTGACCTCAGGTGAAGATAAACTGTGTTGCGCTGAATGTTCTGGAAAACGTTCCGTTGGGTGGTTTTATTGTTAACTAGAGGACATGTCTGTGCACAGCCCACCCACACAATCACACAATCATGCAATTACACACACACACACACACACACACACACACACACACACACACACACACACACACACACACACACACACACACACACACACACACACACACACACACACACACACACACACACACACACACACACACACACACACACACACACACACACACCCTCTCAAAATGACTTTCACACATCTCCACCTTCACACACGTCACTGCTACTGTAAAACAAACATCAATAATCCCCATGAGAGGAGAGCTTGAAATCCCAGTTAAAAGGATACTAGCTAGCAGATACCCATAGACTTCCAGTCATTGCGCTAAAGCTAGTTAGCATTGGCCAAAAGGTTTCAGTGGACCATGACCCAGCCTGCCAGGCAGACACACAAAGTGAAGACACATAAGATCAGAACAGAGACACCACAAGCCTCTGGTTGAGACTCAGTTCAATCTCCATCACACTGTTGCTCAGGCCACAATTGTCTGATTTTACTGAAGGAAGTTGAATGGAATTAGTCGGGAAAGGGAAGAACATATTCACAAACAAAATGTTTGAGTATTGATGTTGAGAAGTTGTATTGCGACATGTGAATGTTGTTGATAATGTGGAGAAATGCCCCTGGGCCCATTTGTCACTGATTTCTCACAGAACCCTTACGGTTTATTTTGCGTAAGTAGTGGAAAGAGGACGGATGAGAACATTTGTTGTCAGTGGTCCCAAAGTGTTTTCACAATTTGGAGAAGAGGAATGGGAGCTGAGAGAGAGAGAGAGAGAGAGAGAGAGAGAGAGAGAGAGAGAGAGAGAGAGAGAGAGAGAGAGAGAGAGAGAGAGAGAGAGAGAGAGAGAGAGAGAGAGAGAGAGAGAGAGAGAGAGAGAGAGAGAGAGAGAGAGAGAGAGAGAGAGAGAGAGAGAGAGAGAGAGAGAGAGAGAGAGAGAGAGAGAGAGAGAGAGAGAGAGAGAGAGAGAGAGAGAGAGAGAGAGAGAGAGAGAGAGAGAGAGAGAGGGAGAGAGGAGAGAGAGAGAGAGAGAGAGAGAGAGAGAGAGAGAGAGAGAGGAGAGAGAGAGAGAGAGAGAGAGAGAGAGAGAGAGAGAGAGAGAGAGTAGATTATCCTCTGCTAGTTTCTGATCTGTTTGCACTTTAGCTACTCTGTTGTTATAAAAGGTCAAAGAAACGGGTTGGGCAGAACCCTGGAATTTGAGAAGAGTGAGCAGGCACAGATTTACTAAACCCAGTGGCTTTCTAGGCAAATCTGTCTGAGAGAGAATTAGTCTCAGCCTTGTTGAATCCTAAAATGAAGTCCTGCACTCTTAGAACAAAGGGTTCCAAAAGAGTTCTTCGACTGTCCCCATAGGAGAATCATTTTTGGTTCCAGGAAGAACCCTTTTTGGTTTCAGGTAGAACTCTTTTTGGTTCCATGTAGAACCATCTGTGGAAAGGGTTCTACATGGAACCCAAAAGGGTTCTTCAAAGGGTTCTTCTATGGGGACAGCCAAATAATACTTTTTGGTTCTAGACAGCACCTTTTTTTCTAAGAGTGTACTCTCCAACTCCTCTTGTTGTATCTGGACGTTTTCAAACTCTGACTGGGGTTTAATTTCCCCCCATTTCCACCTCAATGTGGGGCTCCTGTGATTGGTTGAAGGAGGCACAATGTGGGCCTATGGGAGTGCAGTTGTCAGGCAGATTGTGTCTTGTTTGGAGCCAAGGTCTCTTTTTACCTCACACAGCTGTTCCATTAAAAACTGTCAGGACGTAATAACAAGGCATTTGCTTGGCGGCCCCCACTATAACTACACAGACGCGCACACACACACACACACACGGAGAGCATGGATGGATGGAGAGCGGGAGGTGTGGGTGGATAGAGGGATGGATGGAGAGCGGGAGGTGTGGGTGGATAGAAGGATGGATGGAGAGCGGGAGGTGTGGGTGGATAGAAGGATGGATGGAGAGCGGGAGGTGTGGGTGGATAGAAGGATGGATGGAGAGCGGGAGGTGTGGGTGGATAGAGGGATGGATGGAGAGCGGGAGGTGTGGGTGGATAGAAGGATGGATGGAGAGCGGGAGGTGTGGGTGGATAGAGGGATGGATGGAGAGGGGAGGTGTGGGTGGATAGAAGGATGGATGGAGAGCGGGAGGTGTGGGTGGATAGAAGGATGGATGGAGAGCGGGAGGTGTGGGTGGATAGAGGGATGGATGGAGAGCGGGAGGTGTGGGTGGATAGAGGGATGGATGGAGAGGGGAGGTGTGGGTGGATAGAGGGATGGATGGAGAGCGGGAGGTGTGGGTGGATAGAAGGATGGATGGAGAGCGGGAGGTGTGGGTGGATAGAGGGATGGATGGAGAGCGGGAGGTGTGGGTGGATAGAGGGATGGATGGAGAGCGGGAGGTGTGGGTGGATAGAAGGATGGATGGAGAGCGGGAGGTGTGGGTGGATAGAAGGATGGATGGAGAGCGGGAGGTGTGGGTGGATAGAAGGATGGATGGAGAGCGGGAGGTGTGGGTGGATAGAAGGATGGATGGAGAGCGGGAGGTGTGGGTGGATAGAGGGATGGATGGAGAGCGGGAGGTGTGGGTGGATAGAAGGATGGATGGAGAGCGGGAGGTGTGGGTGGATAGAAGGATGGATGGAGAGTGGGAGGTGTGGGTGGATAGAAGGATGGATGGAGAGCGGGAGGTGTGGGTGGATAGAGGGATGGATGGAGAGCGGGAGGTGTGGGTGGATAGAAGGATGGATGGAGAGCGGGAGGTGTGGGTGGATAGAGGGATGGATGGAGAGCGGGAGGTGTGGGTGGATAGAAGGATGGATGGAGAGCGGGAGGTGTGGGTGGATAGAGGGATGGATGGAGAGCGGGAGGTGTGGGTGGATAGAAGGATGGATGGAGAGCGGGAGGTGTGGGTGGATAGAGGGATGGATGGAGAGCGGGAGGTGTGGGTGGATAGAAGGATGGATGGAGAGCGGGAGGTGTGGGTGGATAGAGGGATGGATGGAGAGCGGGAGGTGTGGGTGGATAGAAGGATGGATGGAGAGCGGGAGGTGTGGGTGGATAGAAGGATGGATGGAGAGCGGGAGGTGTGGGTGGATAGAAGGATGGATGGAGAGCGGGAGGTGTGGGTGGATAGAGGGATGGATGGACAGGGAGCAGTTGATTGATTGGATGATGCTGTGCTGAATGCGTCACGTTGGGCTTTTTGAGGTCAGGCTACCGATAATCAGCTGAACACACACACACACACACACACTTTCACAAAGGAACGTCCACATATGTTCCATTTAATGTTACGTGAGAAGTGGCCTTCCATTGAGGAAAATGTGGACCTTCATCAAATGAATGCTTTTTAATCAGCTTTTTCTACAGTATTGTATTGCACTTAATTGTATAACATTGTGTAAGTTATTGAGGAGATTTTCTTGTCAATAAAGACTTCTCACAAAGAAAACCATTATGCAGCTTTGAGTGACAAGCACTGTTTTCCCCCCATAAAGTGCTAATGTGTGTGTGTGTGTGTGTGAGTGTGTGTGAGTGAGTGTGGGAGGGAATCAATACAACGCCTGTGTGTCTAATCCTCACGAGCGCTCAATTAGAGAGATAAGTCTCTCACAGCACGTCTGTCACACACACACACTTTAACTGAATCTGTCTCCTCTCACAACCAAGGACAGATATACTGTAGTTGGACAGAGTGAGATAAAAAGATAAACTATTAAAAAAGAGAGAGATTGACTCCACTCTCCATCGTACCCCAGTTGGTGATGCTTAAACGAATGTTGATGCTAACAGCGATTTGATTCCCACACCCTGCCCTGTACACTCTGCCACAGCTTAATGACCTCTTTCTCCATCCTCTTGCACAACCTCTTACTTCATCACCAACTACCACTCTTTTTGTCTGCTCCGGGCCACTGTTAAAGAGCTCCTGACCTTGTTTTTGTCTCTGTGTCTCTTCCATGCTAACACGTTAATTTGATGTTTGTATGGAGTTGACTGGCCCGCTGGTAATGAAAAGTCATCCTCAAATGAAGCTTAGGTCTTGTAAGAAAGCCTGTCCCTTTAAGAACTCAGCGAAGACGTCACATCCTCAAATGTAGCTTAGGTAAACCTTACTTTAGCATTGAGCGCTGTGGTGACATGGCCTTGTCTGAGACTAGACTAGAGGAATTAGTGCCTTTGAATATTAAAGGCATGCTCCATAGATTGTTACCCCTATCATTGCACAAGGAATTACGTTAGGGGTGTTCAACTGGGGTTCCGCGGTACTGCAGGGGGGCACCGAAAATATATACAGTACCAGCCAAAAGTTTGGATACACCTATTCATTCCAGGGTTTTTCTTTATTTTTACTAATTTTCTCTACATTGTAGAATAATAGTGAAGACTATTAAAACTATGAAATAACATGGAATCATGTAGTAAACCAAATAAGTGTTAAACAAATCAAAATATATTTTATATTTTAGAGTCTTCAAAAGTAGCCATCCTTTGCCTTGATGACAGCTTTGCACACTCTTGGCATTCTCTCAACCAGCTTCACCTGGAATGCCTTTCCAACAGTCTTGAAGGAGTTTCCACATATGCTAAGCATTTGTTGGCTGCTTGTCTCTTCACTCTGCGGTCCAACTCATCCCAAACCATCTCAATTGGGTTGAGGTCAGGTGATTGGTGAGGCTAGGTCATCTGATGCAGCACTCTATCACTCTCCTTCATGGTCAAATAGCCCTTACACAGCCTGGAGGTGTGTTGGCTCATTGTCCTGTTGAAAAACACAGACAGTGTCACCAGCAAAGCACCCCCACACCATCACACCTCCTCCTCCATGCTTCACGGTGGGAACCACACATGCGGAGATCATCCGTTCATTTATTCTGCGTCTCACAAAGCCACGGCGGTTGGAACCAAAAATCTCAAATTTGGACTCATCAGACCAAAGGACAGATTTTCACCGATCTAATGTCCATTGCTCGTGTTTCTTGGCCCAAGCAAGTCTCCTCTTCTTATTGGTGTCCTTTAGTAGTGGTTTCTTTGCAGCAATTTGACCATGAAGGCCTGATTCACGCAGTCTCCTCTGAACAGTTGATGTTGAGATGTGTCTGTTACTTGAACTCTGTGAGCATTTATTTGGGTTGGTAACTCTAAGGAACTTATCCTCTGCAGCAGAGGTAACTCTGGGTCTTCCTTTCCTGTGACAGTCCTCATGTGATCCAGTTTCATCATAGCACTTGATGGTTTTTGCGACTGCACTTTTTGCAGATTGTCTGACCTTCATGTCAGATGGACTGTCATTTCTCTTTGCTTATTTGAGCTGTTCTTGTTATAATATATACTTGGCGATTTACAAAATAGTGTTATCTTCTGTATACCAACCCGACCTTGTCACAACACAACTGATTGGCTCAAACGTATTAAGAAAGACAGAAATTCCACAAATGTACTTTTAACAAGGCACACCTGTTAACTGAAATGCATTCCAGGTGACTACCTCATGAAGCTGGTTGAGAGAATGCCAAGAGTGTGCAAAGCTGTCATCAAGGCAAAGGGTGGCTACTTTGAAGAATCTAAAATACTACTAGCTATCCATCAACTAGCTATACATCAACTAGCTATACATCAACTAGCTACACATCAACTCGCAATACGTCAACTAGCTACACATCAATTAGCTATACGTCAACTAGATACACATCAACTAGCTTTACATCAACTAGTTACACATCAACTAGCTATACGTCAACTAGCTAAATATCAACTAGCTACACGTCAACTAGCTATCCATCAACTAGCTATACGTTACCTAGCTATACATCAACTAGCAATACGTCAACTAGCTATACGTGAACTAGCTTTACATGAACTAGCTACACGTCAACTAGCTAAACGTCAACTAGCAACACGTCAACTAGCTATACATCAACTAGCTATACGTCAACTAGCTATACATCAACTAGCAATACGTCAACTAGCTATACGTCAACTAGCTATACATCAACTAGCTATACGTCAACTAGCTATACATCAACTAGCTATACATCAACTAGCTATACATCAACTAGCTACACTCAACTAGCTATACGTCAACTAGCTATATGTCAACTAGCTAAACATCAACTAGCTACACGTCAACTAGCTATCCATCAACTAGCTTTACATCAACTAGCTACACATCAACTAGCTATACGTCAACTAGCTATGCGTCAACTATACGTCAACTAGCTATATGTCAACTAGCTAAACATCAACTAGCTACACGTCAACTAGCTATCCATCAACTAGCTTTACATCAACTAGCTACACATCAACTAGCTATACGTCAACTAGCTATACGTCAACTAGCTAAACATCAACTAGTTACACGTCAACTAGCTATACGTGAACTAGCTATACATCAACTAGCTACACGTCAACTAGCTATACGTCAACTAGCTATACATCAACTAGCTATACATCAACTAGCTATACATCAACTAGCTATACCTCAACTAGCTACACATCAGCTCGCAATACATCAACTAGCTATACATCAACAAGCTATACATCAACTAGCTACACATCAACTAGCTTTACATCAACTAGCTACACTCAACTAGCTGTACGTCTACTAGCTATACGTCAACTAGCTATACCTCAACTAGCTACACATCAACTAGCTTTACATCAACTAGCTACACTCAACTAGCTACACATCAACTCGCAATACATCAACTAGCTACACTCAACTAGCTGTACGTCTACTAGCTATACATCAACTAGCTATACCTCAACTAGCTACACATCAACTCGCAATACATCAACTAGCTATACATCAACAAGCTATACATCAACTAGCTACACGTCAACTAGCTATACGTCAACTAGCTATACGTCAACTAGCTAAACATCAACTAGCTACACGTCAACTAGCTATCCATCAACTAGCTACACTCAATTAGCTACACATCAACTAGCTATACATCAACTAGCTATACGTCAACTAGCTATACGTCAACTAGCTAAACATCAACTAGCTACACGTCAACTAGCTATCCATCAACTAGCTATAAGTCAACTAGCTATACATCAACTAGCTACACATCAACTAGCTATACATCAACTAGCTATACATCAAATAGCTATACATCAACTAGCTACACGTCAACTAGCTATACGTCAACTAGCTATACGTCAACTAGCTAAACATCAACTAGCTACACTCAATTAGCTACACATCAACTAGCTATACATCAACTAGCTACACGTCAACTAGCTATCCATCAACTAGGTTTACATCCACTAGCTATACGTCAACTAGCTATACGTCAACTAGCTATCCATCAACTAGCTAAACATCAACTAGCTACACGTCAACTAGCTATCCATCAACTAGGTTTACATCCACTAGCTACACATCAACTAGCTACACGTCAACTAGCTATCCATCAACTAGCTACACATCAACTAGCTATACATCAACTAGCTATACATCAACTAGCTATACATCAACTAGCTACACGTCAACTAGCTATACGTCAACTAGCTATACATCAACTAGCTATACATCAACTAGCTATACATCAACTAGCTATACGTCAACTAGCTATACATCAACTAGCTATACATCAACTAGCTATACATCAACTAGCTACACGTCAACTAGCTATACATCAACTAGCTATACGTCAACTAGCTTTACATCAACTAGCTATACATCAACAAGCTATACATCAACTAGCTATACGTCAACTAGCTACACATCAACTCACAATACATCAACTAGCTATACATCAACAAGCTATACATCAACAAGCTATACGTCAACTAGCTATACATCAACTAGCTATACGTCAACTAGCTATACATCAACTAGCTATACATCAACAAGCTATACATCAACTAGCTGTACATCAACTAGCTATACATCAACTAGCTTTACATCAACTAGCTATACGTCAACTAGCTACACATCAACTCACAATACATCAACTAGCTATACATCAACAAGCTATACATCAACTAGCTATACATCAACTAGCTATACATCAACTAGCTTTACATCAACTAGCTACACATCAACTAGCTACACATCAACTAGCTACACATCAACTAGCTATACATCAACTAGCTTCACATCAACTAGCTACACATCAACTAGCTACACATCAACTAGCTACACATCAACTAGCTATACATCAACTAGCTTCACATCAACTAGCTACACATCAACTAGCTATACATCAACTAGCTATACATCAACTAGCTATACGTCAACTAGCTATACATCAACTAGCTTTACATCAACTAGCTATACGTCAACTAGTTATACATCAACTAGCTTTACATCAACTAGCTATACATCAACTAGCTTTACATCAACTAGCTATACATCAACTAGCTTCACATCAACTAGCTATACATCAACTATCTATACATCAAGGGCATCTCCTTCTTTTCTTTGATTTTAGACTTTCAAGGACCCTCCTATGAACTTCAAAACAAAAGTGTTAGCGCCAAACTTTCGAACAGAAATAGATGTTAGCGCTCAACTCCTCCTCTCTCCTTCTCCTTGTCTTCTTCACATACCCCTCACCCCACCTCCTCCCCCTCCTCTCTCCTTGTCTTCATCCCATACCCCTCACTCCACCGCCGCCCCCTCTTCCTCTCTCCTTGTCTTCTTCACATACCCCTCACCCCACCTCCTCCCCCTCCTCTCTCCTTGTCTTCATCCCATACCCCTCACTCCACCGCCGCCCCCTCTTCCTCTCTCCTTGTCTTCTTCACATACCCCTCACCCCACCTCTGCCCCCTCCTCCTCTCTCCTCTCCTTGTCTCCTTCACATACCCCTCCCCCACCACCACCCCCACCCCCTCCTCCTCTCTCCTTGTCTTCATCCCATACCCCCCCCACGTCCGCCCCTCCTCCTCTCTCCTTCTCCTTGTCTTCATCCCATACCCCTCACCCCATACCCCTCTGCCCCCTCCTCCTCTCTCCTTCTCATTGTCTAGCTAGCTAAACATCAACTAGCTACACGTCAACTAGCTATCCATCAACTAGCTACACTCAATTAGCTACACATCAACTAGCTATACATCAACTAGCTATACGTCAACTAGCTATACGTCAACTAGCTAAACATCAACTAGCTACACGTCAACTAGCTATCCATCAACTAGCTATAAGTCAACTAGCTATACATCAACTAGCTACACATCAACTAGCTATACATCAACTAGCTATACATCAAATAGCTATACATCAACTAGCTACACGTCAACTAGCTATACGTCAACTAGCTAAACATCAACTAGCTACACTCAATTAGCTACACATCAACTAGCTATACATCAACTAGCTACACGTCAACTAGCTATCCATCAACTGGGTTTACATCCACTAGCTATACGTCAACTAGCTATACGTCAACTAGCTATCCATCAACTAGCTAAACATCAACTAGCTACACGTCAACTAGCTATCCATCAACTAGGTTTACATCCACTAGCTACACATCAACTAGCTACACGTCAACTAGCTATCCATCAACTAGCTACACATCAACTAGCTATACATCAACTAGCTATACATCAACTAGCTATACATCAACTAGCTACACGTCAACTAGCTATACGTCAACTAGCTATACATCAACTAGCTATACATCAACTAGCTATACATCAACTAGCTATACGTCAACTAGCTATACATCAACTAGCTATACATCAACTAGCTATACATCAACTAGCTACACGTCAACTAGCTATACATCAACTAGCTATACGTCAACTAGCTTTACATCAACTAGCTATACATCAACAAGCTATACATCAACTAGCTATACGTCAACTAGCTACACATCAACTCACAATACATCAACTAGCTATACATCAACAAGCTATACATCAACAAGCTATACGTCAACTAGCTATACATCAACTAGCTATACGTCAACTAGCTATACATCAACTAGCTATACATCAACAAGCTATACATCAACTAGCTGTACATCAACTAGCTATACATCAACTAGCTTTACATCAACTAGCTATACGTCAACTAGCTACACATCAACTCACAATACATCAACTAGCTATACATCAACAAGCTATACATCAACTAGCTATACATCAACTAGCTATACATCAACTAGCTTTACATCAACTAGCTACACATCAACTAGCTACACATCAACTAGCTACACATCAACTAGCTATACATCAACTAGCTTCACATCAACTAGCTACACATCAACTAGCTACACATCAACTAGCTACACATCAACTAGCTATACATCAACTAGCTTCACATCAACTAGCTACACATCAACTAGCTATACATCAACTAGCTATACATCAACTAGCTATACGTCAACTAGCTATACATCAACTAGCTTTACATCAACTAGCTATACGTCAACTAGTTATACATCAACTAGCTTTACATCAACTAGCTATACATCAACTAGCTTTACATCAACTAGCTATACATCAACTAGCTTCACATCAACTAGCTATACATCAACTATCTATACATCAAGGGCATCTCCTTCTTTTCTTTGATTTTAGACTTTCAAGGACCCTCCTATGAACTTCAAAACAAAAGTGTTAGCGCCAAACTTTCGAACAGAAATAGATGTTAGCGCTCAACTCCTCCTCTCTCCTTCTCCTTGTCTTCTTCACATACCCCTCACCCCACCTCCTCCCCCTCCTCTCTCCTTGTCTTCATCCCATACCCCTCACTCCACCGCCGCCCCCTCTTCCTCTCTCCTTGTCTTCTTCACATACCCCTCACCCCACCTCCTCCCCCTCCTCTCTCCTTGTCTTCATCCCATACCCCTCACTCCACCGCCGCCCCCTCTTCCTCTCTCCTTGTCTTCTTCACATACCCCTCACCCCACCTCTGCCCCCTCCTCCTCTCTCCTCTCCTTGTCTCCTTCACATACCCCTCCCCCACCACCACCCCCACCCCCTCCTCCTCTCTCCTTGTCTTCATCCCATACCCCCCCCACGTCCGCCCCTCCTCCTCTCTCCTTCTCCTTGTCTTCATCCCATACCCCTCACCCCATACCCCTCTGCCCCCTCCTCCTCTCTCCTTCTCATTGTCTTCATCCCATACCCCTCCCCCCACCACCACCCCCTCCTCCTCTCTCCTTGTCTTCATCACATACCCCTCCCCCCATACCCCTCTGCCCCCTCCTCCTCTCTCCTTCTCATTGTCTTCATCCCATACCCCTCCCCCCACCACCACCCCCGCCTCCTCTCTCCTTGTCTTCAACACATACCCCTCCCCCCATACCCCTCTGCCCCCTCCTTCTCTCTCCTCTCCTTGTCTTCATCCCATACCCCTCCCCCCACCACCACCCCCTCCTCCTCTCTCCTTGTCTTCATCCCATAACCCTCCCCGTACCCCTCCGCCCCCTCCTCCTCTCTCCTCTCCTTGTCTTCTTCACATACCCCTCCCCCCACCACCACCCCCTCCTCCTCTCTCCTTCTCCTTGTCTTCATCCCATATCCCTCCCCCACCACCACCCCCTCCTCCTCTCTCCTTGTCTTCATCCCATACCCCTCCCCCCACGTCCGCCCCCTCCTCCTCTCTCCTTCTCCTTTTCTTCATCCCATACCCCTCCCCCTACCACCACCCCCTCCTCCTCTCGCCTTGTCTTCATCCCATACCCCTCACTCCACCGCCGCCCCCTCCTCCTCTCTCCTTGTCTTCTTCACATACCCCTCACCCCACCTCTGCCCCCTCCTCCTCTCTCCTCTCCTTGTCTTCTTCACATACCCCTCCCGCCACATCTGCCCATCCTCCTCCTATCTCAGTCTCCTTGTCTTCTTCACATAACCCTCCCCCACCTCCGCCAAACCTCCTCCTCTCTCCCCCTCCTTGTCTTCATCTCATACCCCT